>NW_028324172.1:2892500-3032500 GCF_054372755.1 Phalangium opilio | reverse complement strand
TTCATTCACCTCAGGGAAACTCTTATCTTCGTTAGTTGTCGTCATGGTCAAAATTTAATAAGAAAATCGGCCATACCTGACAGTAGCCGTTGTATTGGTACCTCCGCCTACGGCACAGAGAGGTCAACCGGGGACGGGTGACAAAAGTCCCTCGGCACTTTGAACCAGAGCTGGGTCCTTCCTTCCAATCCTCCAAGCCTCCAACCAGCTGGGCGAACCATACCCCCGGTTAATTCCGGGGCCCGGGGGGTCCACCCCGGAGGTCTCTTCCTGGGATCATGAAATGGCCTCTCCAACTTCTATACGGGCGTACCCCCCTACGACCCTGGGGGCATACATATGCGGAAATTGTGGCTAGGGCAGCCCGAATCAAAGGAAACCGCCAAACTATGCATGCGGGGCACCCGCAGTGCCACAACCCCTGGGCGCATGCCGGCCTGACCAAAGCCGGCAGCCTGCGCGCTGGGAAACCCCGGCTGGGCAGGACTCTCATCCTACCCAGCCCCCCACATGCCCCAGCCCTAGCGTCCCTCCGCATAACAGGGACAGAAAACCCCAAAACATCTCCACGTTGGCCAACCGGCATGTGTAACACTACCAGAAAAGCCCTACGCTTCCTAAATGCAACTGCAACCCTACCTGGTGAGGGTAGGGAGCGACAAGTTTTACACGAAGCATTACCAAGGTCCGAAACCTCAACAGAGGGTGGGTACACTTAGTCTGGCACATCCACCACGACCAACCGGCATGAGTAGCTCTACCGGCAACGCTCTTCGCATCAAAGTTACACGCATGCCCCCGCCACCACGTCAAGGTTGAGGGGTGGAGTAGATAAGGACAGTGGGAATCTCGTTAATCCATTCATGCGCGTCACTAATTAAATGACGAGGCATTTGGCTATATAATATATTGTAGCATGGCTGCCAGATTCCTGGAGTTTCTACTCCTTGGGTCTGGCAGGGTGTTATGCCTCCATGCTACATACTCCTCCACTTTACTTAATGTGATATTTTTTGTAAGGAGAGTTAGTTACTATTGGCCTCTGGTCGAGAGCTGTTCTCTCCCTTTTTGTTAACCTCTCCAAAGACGGAGTATTTGTATAAACGTGATAGTTGCGGTATCTTTATCCCTTAGTTATTTTTGAGTGACTTCATTAAAGTTAGAAGGAAATCTTCTTCTTTTGGATTATTAAAGTAAGTTCTCTTTATTCTTTTTTATGGCCCTCGGGAGATTCTCCTTTAGTTAAATTATTCTACAGAGGGTTACATAAAAATGGCGCCCGAACAGGGACCCGACTAGATAAGACTAGGCCTTAAGCCATGGTCAGTCCCGTAGCAAAATTGTTTATCATTGCCGGTATATCCGCCCCCCCCCACGTGGTGTTAAGCCTTGGCCTCCACAATGGTAAATGATTAAAGATAATTAAATTAAATTAAATCTAAATTAATCACAATTAATTAAATAAATTAATTAAAATTACAAGTTGGGAAACCAAAATAAACCCGTCCGAGTCGAGACGAATTTACTATCCAAACACAGGTCCACCATGGACGAACTAATACTGAAGGACGGATGGCAGATGGAGAAAGTTGAAAAATACTTGTTGATTCGCCTTCTAGCGGCAGATATTAGCAAACCGGATAGTGGGGGAATCAACGTTCTAACGAGGGAAGCAGCTAACGTCTTATTTTGTCTAGATGGCGCTAGCGTTTTCCGGGATTTGACTCCGCATTTTCATAACCCCCTCCATTTTGGAGCTGTAAGCTTTACATTGGTTGTTTTGTCGCTTAGTAATGGGGGCAGTAATGGGCTACCATTGGTTCTTCAGTATTACTTCGTCCACGGGTCCACCAGCCAATGAGAAAACCGGAAATACGTAGCTCAAATTGGCGTGATATCGCGAAGGCCATTTGTAAAGGTTTAATCGTTTAACATTTCCCTGTGTTTTCTCATAAGTCTAATGAGGACCTAATATCTATCACTTAAGTGTGCATTTAACTTTCGGCTCACTCTGAACCGTTAAAACCTCTTGTAAGAGGACACGAAACAAGGTCAATTCTAGTTTAAATCTAGGGTATCTTGTTTCATTGACTCAATCGCTTCAACACTTACAGAGAGACGAAGTATTGAAATCCATATTGTGTAGTGAAATTAAAAGTTGCATTTACACTATATATAAATGTAGTAAAGCTGAATTAAAAAGTAAACACCAAATTTGAAATGTTAATATCAGAAGATGTTCTTGGAATATTGAGATGAAACAGAGCTTTATAGCTACAGAACTACTAAAAAAATGGTAATGCCGAAAATTATTTAAAATATTTCCACTTAATATTCTGCAAAAAGGAAATGTTATCTTATCATCCTACTCGCTTTATATTAACTTTGATATGCGTGTAGTGTTTCGATTCAGATGCAACCTTCATAACTCGTTCTATATAAACTCTCACTAGTGTTACTTCAAAGAAATAAGTTTATCTTAAATAGTTAATTAAATATAAATGATATTAATTATTTTAATCGCCCGTAAATAACTTTTAAAATAGTTAAATCGTTTAAAATATAGTTGTTCCTATTATCTTTCGAAACTTTACTAATATTGACGTTTAAAGTGAAGGGTACCCCTCTTGCCCGCTTTCTTCAAATTTTGGGGTATATATACGATTCGTTTCCATTATACTAATAGATAACAAGTTGGGAAAACCAAAATATTACCTCTCCGAGTCTAGAAACTTATTTACCTAGATATGGAATTATTTCTCTTTTTTGAAGTAAAAATTTACGAAATATTGAAACAGTATTCCAAGCATAGCGAATATACAGTAAAGCAGACGAAATTTTACATCCAATAATGGGAAAGAACAGGAAATGAAGTGTATAAATTTTGGAGATATATAACCTTTATGTGTTCGTAAAGGCCCTATTGTCTACCCTATATTCTGATAGCTACATTCAAAACTGGTTTGCAGTGTTAACACTATCGTCTCGTCTCACCTCAACTATATTCTTAGTTTGCCATCACGACTCTTAACGTTAAATGACACCAGAGCTAAAGTGTAGCTAGACGCACTGATAGTCAATGCGCACCATAAAAAGAATAAAAACTCAGTAACTACCCGTTTACCATTAGACCTTTTACTAGTCTAATTGCCACCATGATCTTTTCTTCTATTATAAAATCTTAACCTGATTATATAAGAGTGTATTTAACTTTCGGCTCACTCTGAACCGTTGACGTCTCTTCATTTCAGACACGAAAATCAAAACCCAAAGTTTACTACACGTTGGTCTTCAATTATTTACTCTTTGTTTCACTAAGCCTATTGCGGATAATTCTTGATATACCCGGCGGAGTCTAGGTATTAGTTTTCTTCACGAAATCACTAAACCAAGGATTATTCTATATACAGATGTAGTATAGCTTAAGTAATTTATAAACAGCCATTTCAAATAGTAATATTAAAAAATGTCCTTTGAATATCAAAATGAAACAGAGCTTTCAAGTTACAAAACTACTAAATGCATCCGTAATTACGAAAAATACTTCCACATATTCACTTTATATTATGGAAAAAGGGAATATTAAGGTTCTGTATGATTTCTTAACACATCAACACAAAGCTAACTGCTAACGCGACGCACTAGTGTAACAATGGACGGACACACACAGACAAAACATAGACTGCTTTTTAACTCTTTTCGTATTAATTTTGAGTTGAGAAACAAGATTATTTTAATATTAAAATAAATATAATTAATATTAAATATTTTCTTCGTTAGTTGTTCGCCTTATTCAGCGTTACATCGTTTTGATAAAGAACAATTAAACATTCTTGAGAGACTTCACTAATATTGGCGTTTGAAATGAAGCATACGCCGGTTGCTTCCCCTTACTCAAATAGGTAGTATATAAGGGTGTCGAACTACAGTTAAAAGCAAGAACAACCGCAATTGCGAAAACCTTTGGTTGACAACCCACCTTAGGGAGGCTAGACGATTCTCGTAACCCTAGCTGATCGCCGCGAATGTCTTAAACCAAACGATGACGATGTAGTTATAAGCCAATAAGACAGATTGGTGTCTATGTGGAATAGACGGAAGACCAGTAGATGGTGGTGTCTAAAGCCAGTATGTACAGACTGGTGTCCAAGTGGGATGGACAAAGACAAAAAGATGGTGGTGATTAGAAGCCAGTAAGTACAGACTGGTGTCCGTGTGGGATGGACAAAGACCAGAAGATGGTGGTGTGAGAATTCAAGTAGAGGAGCCATTTCCGTGACTGTGAAAGCAGTTCGGAAATGGCGAACACGTTTGCTCCGATTTGGAAACTGCGAACGCGGTCACGTGGGTGTAAAAACAGACACACACACAGACACACAAACACAAACACAAACACACAGACGGACACACACGATCGTTACAGAACCTCTCCGTGACTTACGTCACTCGGAGAGGTAAAAAACATTGATTGTCACGTATTGTGGAAAAATTTTGCCTTTTTACGTTACTTCTAAGACTTCAAAACAACGCTCCCGGGTGGGGTCGAACCACCAACCTTTCGGTTAACAGCCGAACGCGCTAACCATTACGCCACGGAAGCTTAGAAAAACATTGATTGTCACGTATTGTGGAAAAATTTTGCCTTTTTACGTTACTTCTAAGACTTCAAAACAACGCTCCCGGGTGGGCTCGAACCACCAACCTTTCGGTTAACAGCCGAACGCGCTAACCATTGCGCCACGGAAGCTTAGAAAAAGATTGATCGCCGCGTATTGTGGAAAAATTTTGCCTTTTTACGTTACTTCTAAGACTTCAAAGCAACCCTCCCGGGTAGGCTCGAACCACCAACCTTTCGGTTAACAGCCGAACGCGCTAACCATTACGCCACGGAAGCTTAGTAAAACATTGATTGTCACGTATTGTGGAAAAATTTTGCCTTTTTACGTTACATCTAAGACTTCAAAACAACGCTCCTGGGTAGGCTCGAACCACCAACCTTTCGGTTAACAGCCGAACGCGCTAACCATTGCGCCACGGAAGCTTAGAAAAACACTGATTGTCACGTATTGTGGGAAAATTTTGCCTTTTTACGTTACTTCTAAGACTTCTAGTCAAGATTCTCGGAAGGCAGGTGAAATAATAAAAGCCGAATGGTATGCCTTTCTCAAAGAAAAGTCAAAAGAATTTCTTATTGGGTGTATAATAGATTTCAGCTATTTGTCAGGAAAAGGGAAACAACAAATGTATTCTTTAGACATCGCCCCGATTAAGCCATCTCCTTTTATCAAATGTAAAGGTCTTGAAGTCCTCTGTAATTGGTACGAAATGAATAAAGCTGGAAATTAAAGGAGATAATAGTTGCGGCTCACGGTTTCTATGACATCAAAAGTTATTTGTGTCATAGTTGCGGTTCACGGTTTCTATGACATCAAAAATTATATGTGTCACCTACCAGACCCCATTATCGAAGAAAAAAAACTTCGCTTTGAAGTAAAAATTCATTTGTCATGTCACACTATTTATATAATAAACATAATAAACGAACAAGAAACGAAAAACATCTTTATAGTTTATTTTCTATGTTCTTTATTAAACAACATTAGGCTAAGATTACTTGCGAAGTTTTGGCAATTTTTGCGAACTCGTGAAAAGTCTCGCGAACTCTTGAATATTCTCTCGAAAACTCTCGCGAACGCCTTGGAACTCGATGAAAGCCACTGTGACTTGCGAGAACTCTAACAAACTCCCGGCAACTCTAGCGAATTCGCGAGCAACTCCTGCGAACTCGGGGCAACTCAAAGGAAATTCAAGTCAACTCTCGCAAACTCACAAACACACAAACGGACACACACGATCGTTACAGAACCTCTTCGTGACTTACGTCACTCGGAGAGGTAAAAAACATTGATTGTCACGTATTGCGGAAAAATTTTGCCTTTTTACGTTACTTCTAAGACCTCAAAACGACGCTCCCGGGTAGGCTCGAACCACTAACCTTTCGGTTAACAGCCGAACGCGCTAACCATTGCGCCACGGAAGCTTGGTAAAACATTGATTTTCACGTATTATGGAAAGATTTTGCCTTTTTGCGTTACTTCTAAGACTTCAAAACAACGCTCCCGGGTGGGGTCGAACCACCAACCTTTCGGTTAACAGCCGAACGCGCTAACCATTGCGCCATGGAAGCTTAGAAAAAGATTGATTGTCACGTATTGCGGAAAAATTTTGCCTTTTTACGTTACTTCTAAGACTTCAAAACAACGCTCAGTGGTAGGCTCGAACCACCAACCTTTCGGTTGACAGCCGAACGCGCTAACCTTTGCGCCACGGAAGCTTAGAAAAAGATTGATTGCCACGTATTGTGGAAAAATTTTGCCTTTTTACGTTACTTCTAAGACTTCAAAACAACGCTCAGTGGTAGGCTCGAACCACCAACCTTTCGGTTGACAGCCGAACGCGCTAACCATTGCGCCACGGAAGCTTAGAAAAACATTGATTGTCACGTATTGTGGAAAAATTTTGCCTTTTTACGTTACTTCTAAGACTTAAAAACAACGCTCCCGGGTGGGCTCGAACCGCCAACCTTTCGGTTAACAGCCGAACGCGCTATCCATTGCGCCACGGAAGCTTAGAAAAACACTGATTGTCACGTATTGTGGAAAAATTTTGCCTTTTTACGTTACTTCTAAGTTTTCAAAACAACGCTCAGTGGTAGGCTCGAACCACTAACCTTTCGGTTAACAGCCGAACGCGCTAACCATTGCGCCACGGAAGCTTAGAAAAACATTGATTGTCACGTATTGTGGAAAAATTTTGCCTTTTTACGTTACTTCTAAGACTTCAAAACAACGCTCCCGGGTGGGCTCTATCCGCCAACCTTTCGGTTAACAGCCGAACGCGCTATCCATTGCGCCACGGCAGCTTAGAAAAAGATTGATTGCCGCGTATTGTGGAAAAATCTTGCCTTTTTACGTTACTTCTAAAACTTCAAAACAACGCTCCCGGGTTGGCTCGAACCACCAACCTTTCAGTTAACAGCCGAACGCGCTAACCATTGCGCCACGGAAGCTTGGAGAAATATTGATTTTCACGTGTTGTGCCTTTTTACGTTACTTCTAAGACTTCAAAACAACGCTCAGTGGTAGGCTCGAACCACCAACCTTTCGGTTAACAGCCGAACGCGCTAACCATTGCGCCACGGAAGCTTAGAAAATGATTGATTGTCAGGTATTGCGGAAAAATTTTGCCTTTTTACGTTACTTCTAAAACTTCTAAACAACGCTCCCGGGTGGGCTCGAACCACCAACCTTTCGGTTAACAGCCGAACGCGCTAACCACTGCGCCACGGAAGCTTAGAAAAAGATTGATTGCCGCGTATTGTGGAAAAATTTTGCCTTTTTACGTTACTTCTAAGACTTCAAAACAACGCTCCCGGGTGGGCTCGAACCACCAACCTTTCGGTTAACAGCCGAACGCGCTAACCATTGCGCCACGGAAGCTTAGAAAAAGTTTGATTGCCGCGTATTGTGGAAAAATTTTGCCTTTTGACGTTATTTCTAAGACTTCAAAGCAACCCTCCTGGGTAGGCTCGAACCACCAACCTTTCGGTTAACAGCCGAACGCGCTAACCATTGCGCCACGGAAGCTTAGAAAAACACTGATTGTCACGTATTGTGGGAAAATTTTGCCTTTTTACGTTACTTCTAAGACTTCTAGTCAAGATTCTTGGAAGGCAGGTGAAATAATAAAAGCCGAATGGTATGCCTTTCTCAAAGAAAAGTCAAAAGAATTTCTTATTGGGTGTATAATAGATTTCAGCTATTTGTCAGGAAAAGGGAAACAACAAATGTATTCTTTAGACATCGCCGCGATTAAGCCATCTCCTTTTATCAAATGTAAAGGTCTTGAAGTCCTCTGTAATTGGTACGAAATGAATAAAGCTGGAAATTAAAGGAGATAATAGTTGCGGCTCACGGTTTCTATGACATCAAAAGTTATTTGTGTCTTAGTTGCGGCTCACGGTTTCTATGACATCAAAAATTATATGTGTCACTTACCAGACCCCATTATTGAAGAAAAAAAAACTTCACTTTGAAGTAAAAATTCATTTGTCATGTCACACTATTTATATAAAAAACATAATAAACGAACAAGAAACGAAAAACATCTTTATAGTTTATTTTCTATATTCTTTATTAAACAACATTAGGCTAAGATTACTTGCGAAGTTTTGGCAATTTTTGCGAACTCGTGAAAAGTCTCGCAAACTCTTGAATATTCTCGCGAAAACTCTCGCGAACGCCTTGGAACTCGATGAAAGCCACTGTGACTTGCGAGAACTCTAACAAACTACCGGCAACTCTAGCGAATTGGCGAGCAACTCCTGCGAACTCGGGGCAACTCAAAGGAAATTCAAGTCCACTCTCGCAAACTCACAAACACACACACAAACACAAAAACGGACACACACGATCGTTACAGAACCTCTCCGTGACTTACGTCACTCGGAGAGGTAAAAAACATTGATTATCACGTATTGTGGAAAAATTTTGCCTTTTTACGGTACTTCTAAGACTTCCAAACAACGCTCCCGGTTGGGCTCGAACCACCAACCTTTCGGTTAACAGCAGAACGCGCTAACCATTGCGCCACGGAAACTTAGAAAAAGATTGATTGCCGCGTAGTGTGGAAAAATTTTGCCTTTTTACGTTACTTCTAAGACTTCAAAACAACGCTCAGTGGTAGGCTCGAACCACCAACCTTTCGTTTAACAGCCGAACGCGCTAACCATTGCGCCACGGAAGCTTAGAAAATGATTGATTGTCAGGTATTGCGGAAAAATTTTGCCTTTTTACCTTACTTCTAAAACTTCTAAACAACGCTCCCGGGTGGGCTCGAACCACCAACCTTTCGGTTAACAGCCGAACGCGCTAACCATTGCGCCACGGAAGCTTAGAAAAAGATTGATTGCCGCGTATTGTGGAAAAATTTTGCCTTTTTACGTTACTTCTAAAACTTCAAAACAACGCTCCCGGGTGGGCTCGAACCACCAACCTTTCGGTTAACAGCCGAACGCGCTAACCATTGCGCCACGGAAGCTTAGAAAAAGATTGATTGCCGCGTAGTGTGGAAAAATTTTGCCTTTTTACGTTACTTCTAAAACTTCAAAACAACGCTCCCGGGTGGGCTCGAACCACCAACCTTTCGGTTAACAGCCGAACGCGCTAACCACTGCGCCACGGAAGCTTAGAAAAACACTGATTGTCACGTATTGTGGCAAAATTTTGCCTTTTTACGTTACTTCTAAGACTTCTAGTCAAGATTCTTGGAAGGCAGGTAAAATAATAAAAGCCGAATGGTATGCCTTTCTCAAAGAAAAGTCAAAAGAATTTCTTATTGGGTGTATAATAGATTTCAGCTATTTGTCAGGAAAAGGGAAACAACAAATGTATTCTTTAGACATCGCCCCGATTAAGCCATCTCCTTTTATCAAATGTAAAGTTCTTGAAGTCCTCTGTAATTGGTACGAAATGAATAAAGCTGGAAATTAAAGGAGATAATAGTTGCGGCTCACGGTTTCTATGACATCAAAAGTTATTTGTGTCTTAGTTGCGGCTCACGGTTTCTATGACATCAAAAATTATATGTGTCACCTACCAGACCCCATTATTGAAGAAAAAAAACTTCGCTTTGAAGTAAAAATTCATTTGTCATGTCACACTATTTATATAATAAACATAATAAACGAACAAGAAACGAAAAACATCTTTATAGTTTATTTTCTATATTCTTTATTAAACAACATTAGGCTAAGATTACTTGCGAAGTTTTGGCAATTTTTGCGAACTCGTGAAAAGTCTCGCGAACTCTTGAATATTCTCGCGAAAACTCTCGCGAACGCCTTGGAACTCGATGAAAGCCACTGTGACTTGCGAGAACTCTAACAAACTCCCGGCAACTCTAGCGAATTCGCGAGCAACTCCTGCGAACTCCGGGCAACTCAAAGGAAATTCAAGTCCACTCTCGCAAACTCACCAACACACACACAAACACACAAACGGACACACACGATCGTTACAGAACCTCTCCGTGACTTACGTCACTCGGAGAGGTAAAAAACATTGATTGTCACGTATTGTGGAAAAATTTTGCCTTTTTACGTTACTTCTAAGACTTCAAAACGACGCTCCCGGGTAGGCTCGAACCACTAACCTTTCGGTTAACAGCCGAACGCGCTAACCATTGCGCCACGGAAGCTTAGTAAAACTTTGATTTTCACGTATTATGGAAAGATTTTGCCTTTTTACGTTACTTCTAAGACTTCAAAACAACGCTCTCGGGTGGGCTCGAACCACCAACCTTTCCGTTAACAGCCGAACGCGCTAACCTTTGCGCCACGGAAGCTTAGAAAAAGATTGATTGCCACGTATTGTGGAAAAATTTTGCCTTTTTGCGTTACTTCTAAGACTTCAAAACAACGCTCAGTGGTAGGCTCGAACCACCAACCTTTCGGTAAACAGCCGAACGCGCTAACCATTGCGCCACGGAAGCTTAGAAAATGGTTGATTGTCAGGTATTGTGGAAAAATTTTGCCTTTTTACCTTACTTCTAAAACTTCTAAACAACGCTCCCGGGTGGGCTCGAACCACCAACCTTTCGGTTAACAGCCGAACGCGCTAACCATTGCGCCACGGAACCTTAGAGAAATATTGATTTTCACGTGTTGTGCCTTTTTACGTTACTTCTAAGACTTCCAAACAATTCTCCCGGTTGGGCTCGAACCACCAACCTTTCGGTTAACAGCCGAACGCGCTAACCATTGCGCCACGGAAGCTTAGAAAAAGATTGATTGCCGCGTATTGTGGAAAAATTTTGCCTTTTTACGTTACTTCTAAAACTTCAAAACAACGCTCCCGGGTGGGTTCGAACCACCAACCTTTCGGTTAACAGCCGAACGCGCTAACCATTGCGCCACGTAAGCTTAGAGAAATACTGATTTTCACGTGTTGTGCCTTTTTACGTTACTTCTAAGACTTCCAAACAACGCTCCCGGTTGGGCTCGAACCACCAACCTTTCGGTTAACAGCCGAACGCGCTAACCATTGCGCCACGGAAGCTTAGAAAATGATTGATTGTCAGGTATTGCGGAAAAATTTTGCCTTTTTACGTTACTTCTAAAACTTCTAAACAACGCTTCCGGGTGTGCTCGAACCACCAACCTTTCGGTTAACAGCCGAACGCGCTAACCATTGCGCCACGGAAGCTTAGAAAAAGATTGATTGTCACGTATTGTGGAAAAATTTTGCCTTTTTACGTTACTTGTAAGACGTCAAAACAACGCTCCCGGGTGGGCTTGAACCACCAACCTTTCGGTTAACAGCCGAACGCGCTAACCATTGCGCCACGGAAGCTTAGAAAATGATTGATTGTCAGGTATTGCGGAAAAATTTTGCCTTTTTACCTTACTTCTAAAACTTCTAAACAACGCTCCCGGGTGGGCTCGAACCACCAACCTTTCGGTTAACAGCCGAACGCGCTAACCATTGCGCCACTGAACCTTAGAGAAATATTGATTTTCACGTGTTGTGCCTTTTTACGTTACTTCTAAAACTTCAAAACAACGCTCCCGGGTGGGCTCGAACCACCAACCTTTCGGTTAACAGCCGAACGCGCTAACCATTGCGCCACGGAAGCTTAGAAAAAGATGTATTGCCGCGTATTGTGGAAAAATTTTGCCTTTTTACGTTACTTCTAAAACTTCAAAACAACGCTCCCGGGTGTGCTCGAACCACCAACCTTTCGGTTAACACCCGAACGCGCTAACCATTGCGCCACGGAAGCTTAGAGAAATATTGCTTTTCACGTATTGTGCCTTTTTACGTTACTTCTAAGACTTCCAAACAACGCTCCCGTTTGGGCTCGAACCACTAACCTTTCGGTTAACAGCCGAACGCGCTAACCATTGCGCCACGGAAGCTTAGAAAAAGATTGATTGCCGCGTATTGTGGAAAATTTTTGCCTTTTTACGTTACTTCTAAGACTTCAAAACAACGCTCAGTGGTAGGCTCGAACCACCAACCTTTCGGTTAACAGCCGAACGCGCTAACCATTGCGCCACGGAAGCTTAGAAAATGATTGATTGTCAGGTATTGCGGAAAAATTTTGCCTTTTTACGTTACTTCTAAAACTTCTAAACAACGCTCCCGGGTGGGCTCGAACCACCAACCTTTCGGTTAACAGCCGAACGCGCTAACCATTGCGCCACGGAAGCTTAGAAAAAGATTGATTGCCGCGTATTGTGGAAACATTTTGCCTTTTTACGTTACTTCTAAAACTTCAAAACAACGCTCCCGGGTGGGCTCGAACCACCAACCTTTCGGTTAACAGCCGAACGCGCTAACCATTGCGCCACGGAAGCTTAGAAAATGATTGATTGTCAGGTATTGTGGAAAAATTTTGCCTTTTTACGTTACTTCTAAAACTTCAAAACAACGCTCCCGGGTGGGCTCGAACCACCAACCTTTCGGTTAACAGCCGAACGCGCTAACCATTGCGCCACGGAAGCTTAGAAAAACATTGATTGCCGCGTATTGTGGAAAGATTTTGCCTTTTTACGTTACTTCTTAAACTTCAAAACAACGCTCCCGGGTGGGCTCGAACCACCAACCTATCGGTTAACAGCCGAACGCGCTAACCATTGCGCCACGGAAGCTTAGAAAAAGATTGATTGCCGCGTATTGTGGAAAAATTTTGCCTTTTTACGTTACTTCTAAGACTTCAAAACAACGCTCCCGGGTGGGGTCGAACCACCAACCTTCCGGTTAACACCCGAACGCGCTAACCATTGCGCCACGGAAGCTTAGAGAAATATTGATTTTCACGTATTGTGCCTTTTTACGTTACTTCTAAGACTTCCAAACAACGCTCCCGGTTGGGCTCGAACCACCAACCTTTCGGTTAACAGCCGAACGCGCTAACCATTGCGCCACGGAAGCTTAGAAAAAGATTGATTGCCGCGTATTGTGGAAAAATTTTCCCTTTTTACGTTACTTCTAAGACTTCAAAACAACGCTCAGTGGTAGGCTCGAACCACCAACCTTTCGGTTAACAGCCGAACGCGCTAACCATTGCGCCACGGAAGCTTAGAAAATGATTGATTGTCAGGTATTGTGGAAAAATTTTGCCTTTTTACGTTACTTCTAAAACTTCAAAACAACGCTCCCGGGTGGGCTCGAACCACCAACCTTTCGGTTAACAGCCGAACGCGCTAACCATTGCGCCACGGAAGCTTAGAAAATGATTGATTGTCAGGTATTGTGGAAAAATTTTGCCTTTTTACGTTACTTCTAAAACTTCAAAACAACGCTCCCGGGTGGGCTCGAACCACCAACCTTTCGGTTAACAGCCGAACGCGCTAACCATTGCGCCACGGAAGCTTAGAAAAACATTGATTGCCGCGTATTGTGGAAAGATTTTGCCTTTTTACGTTACTTCTAAAACTTCAAAACAACGCTCCCGGGTGGGCTCGAACCACCAACCTATCGGTTAACAGCCGAACGCGCTAACCATTGCGCCACGGAAGCTTAGAAAAAGATTGATTGCCGCGTATTGTGGAAAAATTTTGCCTTTTTACGTTACTTCTAAGACTTCAAAACAACGCTCAGTGGTAGGCTCGAACCACCAACCTTTCGGTTAACAGCCGAACGCGCTAACCATTGCGCCACGGAATATTAGAAAATGGTTGATTGTGAGGTATTGTGGAAAAATTTTGCCTTTTTACGTTACTTCTAAAACTTCTAAACAACGCTCCCGGGTGGGCTCGAACCACCAACATTTCGGTTAACCGCCGAACGCGCTAACCATTGCGCCACGGAACCTTAGAGAAATATTGATTTTCACGTGTTGTGCCTTTTTACGTTACTTCTAAGACTTCCAATCAACGCTCCCGGTTGGGCTCGAACCACCAACCTTTCGGTTAACAGCCGAACGCGCTAACCATTGCGCCACGGAAGCTTAGAAACAGATTGATTGCCGCGTATTGTGGAAAAATTTTGCCTTTTTACGTTACTTCTAAGACTTCAAAACAACGCTCCCGGGTGGGCTCGAACCACCAACCTTTCGGTTAACAGCCGAACGCGCTAACCATTGCGCCACGGAAGCTTAGAAAAAGATTGATTGCCGCGTATTGTGGAAAAATTTTGCCTTTTTACGTTACTTCTAAAACTTCAAAACAACGCTCCCGGGTGGGCTCGAACCACCAACCTTTCGGTTAACAGCCGAACGCGCTAACCATTGCGCCACGGAAGCTTAGAAAAAGATTGATTGTCACGTATTGTGGAAAAATTTTGCCTTTTTACGTTACTTGTACGACGTCAAAACAACGCTCCCGGGTGGGCTTGAACCACCAACCTTTCGGTTAACAGCCGAACGCGCCAACCATTGCGCCACGGAAGCTTAGAAAATGATTGATTGTCAGGTATTGCGGAAAAATTTTGCCTTTTTACCTTACTTCTAAAACTTCTAAACAACGCTCCCGGGTGGGCTCGAACCACCAACCTTTCGGTTAACAGCCGAACGCGCTAACCATTGCGCCACTGAACCTTAGAGAAATATTGATTTTCACGTGTTGCGCCTTTTTACGTTACTTCTAAAACTTCAAAACAACGCTCCCGGGTGGGCTCGAACCACCAACCTTTCGGTTAACAGCCGAACGCGCTAACCATTGCGCCACGGAAGCTTAGAAAAAGATGTATTGCCGCGTATTGTGGAAAAATTTTGCCTATTTACGTTACTTCTAAAACTTCAAAACAACGCTCCCGGGTGGGCTCGAACCACCAACCTTTCGGTTAACACCCGAACGCGCTAACCATTGCGCCACGGAAGCTTAGAGAAATATTGATTTTCACGTATTGTGCCTTTTTACGTTACTTCTAAGACTTCCAAACAACGCTCCCGGTTGGGCTCGAACCACCAACCTTTCGGATAACAGCCGAACGCGCTTACCATTGCGCCACGGAAGCTTAGAAAAAGATTGATTGCCGCGTATTGTGGAAAAATTTTCCCTTTTTACGTTACTTCTAAGACTTCAAAACAACGCTCAGTGGTAGGCTCGAACCACCAACCTTTCGGTTAACAGCCGAACGCGCTAACCATTGCGCCACGGAAGCTTAGAAAATGATTGATTGTCAGGTATTGTGGAAAAATTTTGCCTTTTTACGTTACTTCTAAAACTTCAAAACAACGCTCCCGGGTGGGCTCGAACCACCAACCTTTCGGTTAACAGCCGAACGCGCTAACCATTGCGCCACGGAAGCTTAGAAAATGATTGATTGTCAGGTATTGTGGAAAAATTTTGCCTTTTTACGTTACTTCTAAAACTTCAAAACAACGCTCCCGGGTGGGCTCGAACCACCAACCTTTCGGTTAACAGCCGAACGCGCTAACCATTGCGCCACGGAAGCTTAGAAAAACATTGATTGCCGCGTATTGTGGAAAGATTTTGCCTTTTTACGTTACTTCTAAAACTTCAAAACAACGCTCCCGGGTAGGCTCGAACCACCAACCTATCGGTTAACAGCCGAACGCGCTAACCATTGCGCCACGGAAGCTTAGAAAAAGATTGATTGCCGCGTATTGTGGAAAAATTTTGCCTTTTTACGTTACTTCTAAGACTTCAAAACAACGCTCAGTGGTAGGCTCGAACCACCAACCTTTCGGTTAACAGCCGAACGCGCTAACCATTGCGCCACGGAAGCTTAGAAAATGATTGATTGTCAGGTATTGCGGAAAAATTTTGCCTTTTTACGTTACTTCTAAAACTTCTAAACAACGCTCCCGGGTGGGCTCGAACCACCAACCTTTCGGTTAACAGCCGAACGCGCTAACCATTGCGCCACGGAAGCTTAGAAAAAGATTAATTGCCGCGTATTGTGGAAAAATTTTGCCTTTTTACGTTACTTCTGAAACTTCAAAACAACGCTCCCGGGTGGGCTCGAACCACCAACCTTTCGGTTAACAGCCGAACTCGCTAACCACTGCGCCACGGAAGCTTAGACAAATATTGATTTTCACGTGTTGTGCCTTTTTACATTACTTCTAAGACTTCCAAACAACGCTCCCGGTTGGGCTCGAACCACCAACATTTCGGTTAACAGCCGAACGCGCTAACCCTTGCGCCACGGAAGCTTAGAAAAAGATTGATTGCCACGTATTGTGGAAAAATTTTGCCTTTTTACGTTACTTCTAAAACTTCAAAACAACGCTCCCGGGTGGGCTCGAACCACCAACCTTTCAGTTAACAGCCGAACGCGCTAACCACTGCGCCACGGAAGCTTAGAAAAAGATTGATTGCCGCGTATTGTGGAAAAATTTTGCCTTTTTACGTTACTTCTAATACTTCAAAACAACGCTACCGGGTGGGCTCGAACCACCAACCTTTCGGTTAACAGCCGAACGCGTTAACCATTGCGCCACGGAAGCTTAGAGACATATTGATTTTCACGTGTTGTGCCTTTTTACGTTACATCTAAGACTTCCAAACAACGCTCCCGGTTGGGCTCGAACCAACAACCTTTCGGTTAACAGCCGACCGCGCTAACCATTGCGCCACGGAAGCTTAGAAAAAGATTGATTGCCGCGTATTGTGGAAAAATTTTGCCTTTTTACGTTACTTCTAAAACTTCAAAACAACGCTCCCGGGTGGGCTCGAACCACCAACCTTTCGGTTAACAGCCGAACGCGCTAACCATTGCGCCACGGAAGCTTAGAGAAATATTGATTTTCACGTGTTGTGCCTTTTTACATTACTTCTAAGACTTCCAAACAACGCTCCCGGCTGGGCTCGAACCACCAACATTTCGGTTAACAGCCGAACGCGCTAACCATTGCGCCACGGAAGCTTAGAAAAAGATTGATTGCCGCGTATTGTGGAAAAATTTTGCCTTTTTAAGTTACTTCTAAAACTTCAAAACAACGCTCCCGGGTGGGCTCGAACCACCAACCTTTCGGTTAACAGCCGAACGCGCTAACCATTGCGCCACGGAAGCTTAAAAAAACATTGATTGTCACGTATTGTGGAAACATTTTGCCTTTTTACGTTACTTGTAAGACGTCAAAAAAACGCTCCCGGGTGGGCTTGAACCACCAACCTTTCGGCTAACAGCCGAACGCGCTAACCATTGCGCCACGGAAGCTTAGAGAAATATTGATTTTCACGTGTTGTGCCTTTTACATTACTTCTAAGACTTCCAAACAACGCTCCCGGTTGGGCTCGAACCACCAACATTTCGGTTAACAGCCGAACGCGCTAACCATTGCGCCACGGAAGCTTAGAAAATGATTGATTGTCAGGTATTGCGGAAAAATTTTGCCTTTTTACCTTACTTCTAAAACTTCTAAACAACGCTCCCGGGTGGGCTCGAACCACCAACCTTTCGGTTAACAGCCGAACGCGCTAACCATTGCGCCACGGAAGCTTACAAAAAGATTGATTGCCGCGTATTGTGGAAAAGTTTTGCCTTTTTACGTTACTTCTAATACTTCAAAACAACGCTCAGTGGTAGGCTCGAACCACCAACCTTTCGGTTAACAGCCGAACGCGCTAACCATTGCGCCACGGAAGCTTAGAAAAAGATTGATTGCCGCGTATTGTGGAAAAATTTTGCCTTTTTACGTTACTTCTAATACTTCAAAACAACGCTACCGGGTGGGCTCGAACCACCAACCTTTCGGTTAACAGCCGAACGCGCTAACCATTGCGCCACGGAAGCTTAGAGACATATTGATTTTCACGTGTTGTGCCTTTTTACGTTACATCTAAGACTTCCAAACAACGCTCCCGGTTGGGCTCGAACCAACAACCTTTCGGTTAACAGCCGACCGTGCTAACCATTGCGCCACGGAAGCTTAGAAAAAGATTGATTGTCAGGTATTGCGGAAAAATTTTGCCTTTTTACCTTACTTCTAAGACTTCAAAACAACGCTCAGTGGTAGGCTCGAACCACCAACCTTTCGGTTAACAGCCGAACGCGCTAACCATTGCGCCACGGAAGCTTAGAAAATGATTGATTGTCAGGTATTGTGGAAAAATTTTGCCTTTTTACGTTACTTCTAAAACTTCAAAACAACGCTCCCGGGTGGGCTCGAACCACCAACCTTCCGGTTAACAGCCGAACGCGCTAACCATTGCGCCACGGAAGCTTAGAAAAACATTGATTGCCGCGTATTGTGGAAAGATTTTGCCTTTTTACGTTACTTCTAAAACTTCAAAACAACGCTCCCGGGTGGGCTCGAACCACCAACCTATCGGTTAACAGCCGAACGCGCTAACCATTGCGCCACGGAAGCTTAGAAAAAGATTGATTGCCGCGTATTGTGGAAAAATTTTGCCTTTTTACGTTACTTCTAAGACTTCAAAACAACGCTCAGTGGTAGGCTCGAACCACCAACCTTTCGGTTAACAGCCGAACGCGCTAACCATTGCGCCACGGAAGCTTAGAAAATGGTTGATTGTCAGGTATTGTGGAAATATTTTGCCTTTTTACGTTACTTCTAAAACTTCTAAACAACGCTCCCGGGTGGGCTCGAACCACCAACCTTTCGGTTAACAGCCGAACGCGCTAACCATTGCGCCACGGAACCTTAGAGAAATATTGATTTTCACGTGTTGTGCCTTTTTACGTTACTTCTAAGACTTCCAAACAACGCTCCCGGTTGGGCTCGAACCACCAACCTTTCGGTTAACAGCCGAACGCGCTAACCATTGCGCCACGGAAGCTTAGAAAAAGATTGATTGCCGCGTATTTTGGAAAAATTTTGCCTTTTTACGTTACTTCTAAGACTTCAAAACAACGCTCAGTGGTAGGCTCGAACCACCAACCTTTCGGTTAACAGCCGAACGCGCTAACCATTGCGCCACGGAAGCTTAGAAAATGATTGATTGTCAGGTATTGCGGAAAAATTTTGCCTTTTTACGTTACTTCTAAAACTTCTAAACAACGCTCCCGGGTGGGCTCGAACCACCAACCTTTCGGTTAACAGCCGAACGCGCTAACCATTGCGCCACGGAAGCTTAGAAAAAGATTAATTGCCGCGTATTGTGGAAAAATTTTGCCTTTTTACGTTACTTCTAAAACTTCAAAACAACGCTCCCGGGTGGGCTCGAACCACCAACCTTTCGGTTAACAGCCGAACTCGCTAACCACTGCGCCACGGAAGCTTAGAGAAATATTGATTTTCACGTGTTGTGCCTTTTTACATTACTTCTAAGACTTCCAAACAACGCTCCCGGTTGGGCTCGAACCACCAACATTTCGGTTAACAGCCGAACGCGCTAACCCTGGCGCCACGGAAGCTTAGAAAAAGATTGATTGCCGCGTATTGTGGAAAAATTTTGCCTTTTTACGTTACTTCTAAAACTTCAAAACAACGCTCCCGGGTGGGCTCGAACCACCAACCTTTCAGTTAACAGCCGAACGCGCTAACCACTGCGCCACGGAAGCTTAGAAAAAGATTGATTGCCGCGTATTGTGGAAAATTTTTGCCTTTTTACGTTACTTCTAATACTTCAAAACAACGCTACCGGGTGGGCTCGAACCACCAACCTTTCGGTTAACAGCCGAACGCGTTAACCATTGCGCCACGGAAGCTTAGAGACATATTGATTTTCACGTGTTGTGCCTTTTTACGTTACATCTAAGACTTCCAAACAACGCTCCCGGTTGGGCTCGAACCAACAACCTTTCGGTTAACAGCCGACCGCGCTAACCATTGCGCCACGGAAGCTTAGAAAAAGATTGATTGCCGCGTATTGTGGAAAAATTTTGCCTTTTTACGTTACTTCTAAAACTTCAAAACAACGCTCCCGGGTGGGCTCGAACCACCAACCTTTCGGTTAACAGCCGAACGCGCTAACCATTGCGCCACGGAAGCTTAGAGAAATATTGATTTTCACGTGTTGTGCCTTTTTACATTACTTCTAAGACTTCCAAACAACGCTCCCGGCTGGGCTCGAACCACCAACATTTCGGTTAACAGCCGAACGCGCTAACCATTGCGCCACGGAAGCTTAGAAAAAGATTGATTGCCGCGTATTGTGGAAAAATTTTGCCTTTTTAAGTTACTTCTAAAACTTCAAAACAACGCTCCCGGGTGGGCTCGAACCACCAACCTTTCGGTTAACAGCCGAACGCGCTAACCATTGCGCCACGGAAGCTTAAAAAAACATGGATTGTCACGTATTGTGGAAACATTTTGCCTTTTTACGTTACTTGTAAGACGTCAAAACAACGCTCCCGGGTGGGCTTGAACCACCAACCTTTCGGTTAACAGCCGAACGCGCTAACCATTGCGCCACGGAAGCTTAGAGACATATTGATTTTCACGTGTTGTGCCTTTTTACGTTACATCTAAGACTTCCAAACAACGCTCCCGGTTGGGCTCGAACCAACAACCTTTCGGTTAACAGCCGACCGTGCTAACCATTGCGCCACGGAAGCTTAGAAAAAGATTGATTGTCACGTATTGTGGAAAAATTTTGCCTTTTTACGTTACTTGTAAGACGTCAAAACAACGCTCCCGGGTGGGCTTGAACCACCAACCTTTCGGTTAACAGCCGAACGCGCTAACCATTGCGCCACGGAAGCTTAGAAAATGATTGATTGTCAGGTATTGCGGAAAAATTTTGCCTTTTTACCTTACTTCTAAAACTTCTAAACAACGCTCCCGGGTGGGCTCAAACCACCAACCTTTCGGTTAACAGCCGAACGCGCTAACCATTGCGCCACTGAACCTTAGAGAAATATTGATTTTCACGTGTTGTGCCTTTTTACGTTACTTCTAAAACTTCAAAACAAAGCTCCCGGGTGGGCTCGAACCACCAACCTTTCGGTTTACAGCCGAACGCGCTAACCATTACGCCACGGAAGCTTAGAAAAACATTGATTGCCGCGTATTGTGGAAAAATTTTGCCTTTTTACGTTACTTCTAATACTTCAAAACAACGCTACCGGGTGGGCTCGAACCACCAACCTTTCGGTTAACAGCCGAACGCGTTAACCATTGCGCCACGGAAGCTTAGAGACATATTGATTTTCACGTGTTGTGCCTTTTTACGTTACATCTAAGACTTCCAAACAACGCTCCCGGTTGGGCTCGAACCAACAACCTTTCGGTTAACAGCCGACCGCGCTAACCATTGCGCCACGGAAGCTTAGAAAAAGATTGATTGCCGCGTATTGTGGAAAAATTTTGCCTTTTTACGTTACTTCTAAAACTTCAAAACAACGCTCCCGGGTGGGCTCGAACCACCAACCTTTCGGTTAACAGCCGAACGCGCTAACCATTGCGCCACGGAAGCTTAGAGAAATATTGATTTTCACGTGTTGTGCCTTTTTACATTACTTCTAAGACTTCCAAACAACGCTCCCGGCTGGGCTCGAACCACCAACATTTCGGTTAACAGCCGAACGCGCTAACCATTGCGCCACGGAAGCTTAGAAAAAGATTGATTGCCGCGTATTGTGGAAAAATTTTGCCTTTTTAAGTTACTTCTAAAACTTCAAAACAACGCTCCCGGGTGGGCTCGAACCACCAACCTTTCGGTTAACAGCCGAACGCGCTAACCATTGCGCCACGGAAGCTTAAAAAAACATGGATTGTCACGTATTGTGGAAACATTTTGCCTTTTTACGTTACTTGTAAGACGTCAAAACAACGCTCCCGGGTGGGCTTGAACCACCAACCTTTCGGTTAACAGCCGAACGCGCTAACCATTGCGCCACGGAAGCTTAGAGACATATTGATTTTCACGTGTTGTGCCTTTTTACGTTACATCTAAGACTTCCAAACAACGCTCCCGGTTGGGCTCGAACCAACAACCTTTCGGTTAACAGCCGACCGTGCTAACCATTGCGCCACGGAAGCTTAGAAAAAGATTGATTGTCACGTATTGTGGAAAAATTTTGCCTTTTTACGTTACTTGTAAGACGTCAAAACAACGCTCCCGGGTGGGCTTGAACCACCAACCTTTCGGTTAACAGCCGAACGCGCTAACCATTGCGCCACGGAAGCTTAGAAAATGATTGATTGTCAGGTATTGCGGAAAAATTTTGCCTTTTTACCTTACTTCTAAAACTTCTAAACAACGCTCCCGGGTGGGCTCAAACCACCAACCTTTCGGTTAACAGCCGAACGCGCTAACCATTGCGCCACTGAACCTTAGAGAAATATTGATTTTCACGTGTTGTGCCTTTTTACGTTACTTCTAAAACTTCAAAACAAAGCTCCCGGGTGGGCTCGAACCACCAACCTTTCGGTTTACAGCCGAACGCGCTAACCATTACGCCACGGAAGCTTAGAAAAACATTGATTGCCGCGTATTGTGGAAAAATTTTGCCTTTTTACGTTACTTCTAAAACTTCAAAACAACGCTCCCGGGTGGGCTCGAACCACCAACCTTTCGGTTAACAGCCGAACGCGCTAACCATTGCGCCACGGAAGCTTAGAAAAAGATTGATTGCCGCGTATTGTGGAAAAATTTTGCCTTTTTACGTTACTTCTAAGACTTCAAAACAACGCTCAGTGGTAGGCTCGAACCACCAACCTTTCGGTTAACAGCCGAACGCGCTAACCATTGCGCCACGGAAGCTTAGAAAATGATTGATTGTCAGGTATTGCGGAAAAATTTTGCCTTTTTACGTTACTTCTAAAACTTCTAAACAACGCTCCCGGGTGGGCTCGAACCACCAACCTTTCGGTTAACAGCCGAACGCGCTAACCATTGCGCCACTGAACCTTAGAGAAATATAGATTTTCACGTGTTGTGCCTTTTTACGTTACTTCTAAGACTTCCAAACAACGCTCCCGGTTGGGCTCGAACCACCAACCTTTCGGTTAACAGCCGAACGCGCTAACCATTGCGCCACGGAAGCTTAGAAAAAGATTGATTGCCACGTATTGTGGAAAAATTTTGCCTTTTTACGTTACTTCTAAGACTTCAAAACAACGCTCAGTGGTAGGCTCGAACCACCAACCTTTCGGTTAACAGCCGAACGCGCTAACCATTGCGCCACGGAAGCTTAGAAAAAGATTGATTGCCGCGTATTGTGGAAAAATTTTGCCTTTTTACGTTACTTCTAAAACTTCAAAACAACGCTACCGGGTGGGCTCGAACCACCAACCTTTCGGTTAACAGCCGAACGCACTAACCATTGCGCCACGGAAGCTTAGAAAAAGATTGATTGCCGCGTATTGTGGAAAAATTTTGCCTTTTTACGTTACTTCTAAAACTTCAAAACAACGCTTCCGGGTGGGCTAGAACCACCAACCTTTCGGTTAACAGCCGAACGCGCTAACCATTGCGCCACGGAAGCTTAGAGAAACATTGATTTTCACGTGTTGTGCCTTTTTACGTTACTTCTAAGACTTCCAAACAACGCTCCCGGTTGGGCTCGAACCACCAACCTTTCGGCTAACAGCCGAACGCGCTAACCATTGCGCCACGGAAGCTAAGAAAATGATTGATTGTCAGGTATTGCGGAAAAATTGTGACTTTTTACGTTACTTCTAGGACTTCAAAACAACGCTCAGTGGTAGGCTCGAACCACCAACCTTTCGGTTAACAGCCGAACGCGCTAACCATTGCGCCACGGAAGCTTAGAAAAAGATTGATTGCCGCGTATTGTGGAAAAATTTGGCCTTTTTACGTTACTTCTAAGACTTCAAAACAACGCTCCCGGGTGGGCTCGAACGACCTCCTTTTCGGTTAACAGCCGAACGCGCTAACCATTGCGCCACGGAAGCTTAGAAAAAGATTGATTGTCATGTATTGTGGAAAAATTTTGCCTTTTTACAATACTTCTAAGACTTCAAAACAAAGCTCTTGGGTGGGCTCGAACCACCAACCTTTCGGTTAACAGCCGAACGCGCTAACCATTGCGCCACGGAAGCTTAGAAAAACATTGATTGTCACGTATTGTGGAAAAATTTTGCCTTTTTACGTTACTTCTAAGACGTCAAAACAACGTTCCCGGGTGGGCTTGAACCACCAACCTTTCGGTTAACAGCCGAACGCGCTAACCATTGCGCCACGGAAGCTTAGAGAAATATTGATTTTCACGTGTTGTGACTTTTTACGTTACTTCTAAGACTTCCAAACAACGCTCCCGGTTGGGCTCGAACCACCAACCTTTCGGTTAACAGCCGAACGCGCTAACCATTGCGCCACGGAAGCTTAGAAAAACATTGATTGTCACGTATTGTGGAAAAATTTTGCCTTTTTACGTTACTTCTAAGACGTCAAAACAACGTTCCCGGGTGGGCTTGAACCACCAACCTTTCGGTTAACAGCCGAACGCGCTAACCATTGCGCCAAGGAAGCTTAGAGAAATACTGATTTTCACGTGTTGTGACTTTTTACGTTACTTCTAAGACTTCCAAACAACGCTCCCGGTTGGGCTCGAACCACCAACCTTTCGGTTAACAGCCGAACGCGCTAACCATTGCGCCACGGAAGCTTAGAAAAACATTGATTGTCACGTATTGTGGAAAAATTTTGCCTTTTTACGTTACTTCTAAGACGTCAAAACAACGTTCCCGGGTGGGCTTGAACCACCAACCTTTCGGTTAACAGCCGAACGCGCTAACCATTGCGCCAAGGAAGCTTAGAGAAATACTGATTTTCACGTGTTGTGACTTTTTACGTTACTTCTAAGACTTCCAAACAACGCTCCCGGTTGGGCTCGAACCACCAACCTTTCGGTTAACAGCCGAACGCGCTAACCATTGCGCCACGGAAGCTTAGAAAATCTTTGATTGTCAGGTATTGTGGAAAAATTTTGCCTTTTTACGTTACTTCTAAGACTTCATAACAACGCTCCCGGGTGGGCTCGAACGACCTCCTTTTCGGTTAACAGCCGAACGCGCTAACCATTGCGCCACGGAAGCTTAGAAAAAGATTGATTGTCATGTATTGTGGAAAAATTTTGCCTTTTTACAATACTTCTAAGACTTCAAAACAAAGCTCTTGGGTGGGCTCGAACCACCAACCTTTCGGTTAACAGCCGAACGCGCTAACCATTGCGCCACGGAAGCTTAGAAAAACATTGATTGTCACGTATTGTGGAAAAATTTTGCCTTTTTACGTTACTTCTAAGACGTCAAAACAACGTTCCCGGGTGGGCTTGAACCACCAACCTTTCGGTTAACAGCCGAACGCGCTAACCATTGCGCCACGGGAGCTTAGAGAAATATTGATTTTCACGTGTTGTGCCTTTTTACGTTACTTCTAAGACTTCCAAACAACGCTCCCGGTTGGGCTCGAACCACCAACCTTTCGGTTAACAGCCGAACGCGCTAACCATTGCGCCACGGAAGCTAAGAAAGTGATTGATTGTCAGGTATTGCGGAAAAATTGTGACTTTTTACGTTACTTCTAAGACTTCAAAACAACGCTCCCGGGTGGGCTCGAACCACCAACCTTTCGGTTAACAGCCGAACGCGCTAACCATAGCGCCACGGAAGCTTAGAAAATGATTGATTGTCAGGTATTGCGGAAAAATTTTGCCTTTTTACCTTACTTCTAAAACTTCAAAACAACGCTCCCGGGTGGGCTCGAACCACCAACCTTTCGGTTAACAGCCGAACGCGCTAACCATTGCGCCACGAAAGCTTAGAGAAATATTGATTTTCACGTGTTGTGCCTTTTTACATTACTTCTAAGACTTCCAAACAACGCTCCCGGTTGGGATCGAACCACCAACATTTCGGTTAACAGCCGAACGCGCTAACCATTGCGCCACGGAAGCTTAGAGAAATATTGATTTTCACGTGTTGTGCCTTTTTACATTACTTCTAAGACTTCCAAACAACGCTCAGTGGTAGGCTCGAACCACCAACCTTTCGGTTAACAGCCGAACGCGCTAACCATTGCGCCACGGAAGCTTAGAAAATGATTGATTGTCAGGTATTGCGGAAAAATTTTGCCTTTTCACGTTACTTCTAAAACTTCTAAACAACGCTCCCGGGTGGGCTCGAACCACCAACCTTTCGGTTAACAGCCGAACGCGCTAACCATTGCGCCACGGAACCTTAGAGAAATATTGATTTTCACGTGTTGTGCCTTTTTACGTTACTTCTAAGACTTCCAAACAACGCTCCCGGTTGGGCTCGAACCACCAACCTTTCGGTTAACAGCCGAACGCGCTAACCATTGCGCCACGGAAGCTTAGAAAAAGATTGATTGCCGCGTATTGTGGAAAAATTTTGCCTTTTTACGTTACTTCTAAGACTTCAAAACAACGCTCAGAGGTAGGCTCGAACCACCAACCTTTCGGTTAACAGCCGAACGCGCTAACCATTGCGCCACGGAAGCTTAGACAATGATTGATTGTCAGGTATTGCGGAAAAATTTTGCCTTTTTACGTTACTTCTAAAACTTCTAAACAACGCTCCCGGGTGGGCTCGAACCACCAACCTTTCGGTTAACAGCCGAACGCGCTAACCATTGCGCCACGGAAGCTTAGAAAAAGACTGATTGCCGCGTATTGTGGAAAGATTTTGCCTTTTTACGTTACTTCTAAAACTTCAAAACAACGCTCCCGGGTGGGCTCGAACCACCAACCTTTCGGTTAACAGCCGAACGCGCTAACCATTGCGCCACGGAAGCTTAGAGAAATATTGATTTTCACGTGTTGTGCCTTTTTACGTTACTTCTAAAACTTCAAAACAACGCTCCCGGTTGGGCTCGAACCACCAACCTTTCGGTTAACAGCCGAACGCGCTAACCATTGCGCCACGGAAGCTTAGAAAAAGATTGATTGCCGCGTATTGTGGAAAAATTTTGCCTTTTTACGTTACTTCTAAAACTTCAAAACAACGCTCCCGGGTGGGCTCGAACCACCAACCTTTCGGTTAACAGCCGAACGCGCTAACCATTGCGCCACGGAAGCTTAGAAAAAGATTGATTGCCGCGTATTGTGGAAAAATTTTGCCTTTTTACGTTACTTCTAAGACTTCAAAACAACGCTCAGTGGTAGGCTCGAACCACCAACCTTTCGGTTAACAGCCGAACGCGCTAACCATTGCGCCACGGAAGCTTAGAAAATGGTTGATTGTCAGGTATTGCGGAAAAATTTTGCCTTTTTACGTTACTTCTAAGACTTCAAAACAACGCTCAGTGGTAGGCTCGAACCACCAACCTTTCGGTTAACAGCCGAACGCGCTAACCATTGCGCCACGGAAGCTTAGAAAATGATTGATTGTCAGGTATTGCGGAAAAATTTTGCCTTTTTACGTTACTTCTAAAACATCAAAACAACGCTCCCGGGTGGGCTCGAACCACCAACCTTTCGGTTAACAGCCGAACGCGCTAACCATTGCGCCACGGAACCTTAGAGAAATATTGATTTTCACGTGTTGTGCCTTTTTACGTTACTTCTAAGACTTCCAAACAACGCTCCCGGTTGGGCTCGAACCACCAACCTTTCGGTTAACAGCCGAACGCGCTAACCATTGCGCCACGGAAGCTTAGAAAAAGATTGATTGCCGCGTATTGTGGAAAAATTTTGCCTTTTTACGTTACTTCTAAGACTTCAAAACAACGCTCAGTGGTAGGCTCGAACCACCAACCTTTCGGTTAACAGCCGAACGCGCTAACCATTGCGCCACGGAAGCTTAGAAAATGATTGATTGTCAGGTATTGCGGAAAAATTTTGCCTTTTTACGTTACTTCTAAAACATCTAAACAACGCTCCCGGGTGGGCTCGAACCACCAACCTTTCGGTTAACAGCCGAACGCGCTAACCATTGCGCCACGGAAGCTTAGAAAAAGATTGAGTGCCGCGTATTGTGGAAAAAGTTTTCCTTTTTACGTTACTTCTAAATCTTCAAAACAACGCTCCCGGGTGGGCTCGAACCACCAACCTTTCGGTTAACAGCCGAACGCGCTAACCATTGCGCCACGGAAGCTTAGAAAAAGATTGATTGCCGCGTATTGTGGAAAAATTTTGCCTTTTTACGTTACTTCTAAAACTTCAAAACAACGCTCCCAGGTGGGCTCGAACCACGAACCTTTCGGTTAACAGCCGAACGCGCTAACCATTGCGCCACGGAAGCCTAAAAAAACATTGATTGTCACGTATTGTGGAAAAATTTTGCCTTTTTACGTTACTTGTAAGACGTCAAAACAACGCTCCCGGGTGGGCTTGAACCACCAACCTTTCGGTTAACAGCCGAACGCCCTAACCATTGCGCCACGGAAGCTTAGAAAGTGATTGATTGTCAGGTATTGCGGAAAAATTTTGCCTTTTTACGTTACTTCTAAAACATCTAAACAACGCTCCCGGGTGGGCTCGAACCACCAACCTTTCGGTTAACAGCCGAACGCGCTAACCATTGCGCCACGGAAGCTTAGAAAAAGATTGAGTGCCGCGTATTGTGGAAAAAGTTTTCCTTTTTACGTTATTTCTAAAACTTCAAAACAACGGTCCCGGGTGGGCTCGAACCACCAACCTTTCGGTTAACAGCCGAACGCGCTAACCATTGCGCCACGGAAGCTTAGAAAAACATTGATTGTCACGTATTGTGGAAAAATTTTGCCTTTTTACGTTACTTCTAAGACGTCAAAACAACGCTCCCGGGTGGGCTTGAACCACCAACCTTTCGGTTAACAGCCGAACGCACTAACCATTGCGCCACGGAAGCTTAGAAAAAGATTGAGTGCCGCGTATTGTGGAAAAAGTTTTCCTTTTTACGTTACTTCTAAATCTTCAAAACAACGCTCCCGGGTGGGCTCGAACCACCAACCTTTCGGTTAACAGCCGAACGCGCTAACCATTGCGCGACGGAAGCTTAGAAAAAGATTGATTGCCGCGTATTGTGGAAAAATTTTGCCTTTTTACGTTACTTCTAAAACTTCAAAACAACGCTCCCAGGTGGGCTCGAACCACGAACCTTTCGGTTAACAGCCGAACGCGCTAACCATTGCGCCACGGAAGCCTAAAAAAACATTGATTGTCACGTATTGTGGAAAAATTTTGCCTTTTTACGTTACTTGTAAGACGTCAAAACAACGCTCCCGGGTGGGCTTGAACCACCAACCTTTCGGTTAACAGCCGAACGCCCTAACCATTGCGCCACGGAAGCTTAGAAAGTGATTGATTGTCAGGTATTGCGGAAAAATTTTGCCTTTTTACGTTACTTCTAAAACATCTAAACAACGCTCCCGGGTGGGCTCGAACCACCAACCTTTCGGTTAACAGCCGAACGCGCTAACCATTGCGCCACGGAAGCTTAGAAAAACATTGATTGTCACGTATTGTGGAAAAATTTTGCCTTTTTACGTTACTTCTAAGACGTCAAAACAACGCTCCCGGGTGGGCTTGAACCACCAACCTTTCGGTTAACAGCCGAACGCACTAACCATTGCGCCACGGAAGCTTAGAAAATGATTGATTGTCAGGTATTGCGGAAAAATATTGCCTTTTTACGTTACTTCTAAAACTTCAAAACAACGCTCCCGGGTGGGCTCGAACCACCAACCTTTCGGTTAACAGCCGAACGCGCTAACCATTGCGCCACGGAAGCTTAGAAAAAGATTGATTGCCGCGTATTGTGGAAAAATTTTGCCTTTTTACGTTACTTCTAAAACTTCAAAACAACGCTCCCGGGTGGGCTCGAACCACCAACCTTTCGGTTAACAGCCGAACGCGCTAACCATTGCGCCACGGAAGCTTAGAAAAAGATTGATTGCCGCGTATTGTGGAAAAATTTTGCCTTTTTACGTTACTTCTAAAACTTCAAAACAACGCTCCCGGGTGGGCTCGAACCACCAACCTTTCGGTTAACAGCCGAACGCGCTAACCATTGCGCCACGGAAGCTTAAAAAAACATTGATTGTCACGTATTGTGGAAAAATTTTGCCTTTTTACGTTACTTGTAAGACGTCAAAACAACGCTCCCGGGTGGGCTTGAACCACCAACCTTTCGGTTAACAGCCGAACGCGCTAACCATTGCGCCACGGAAGCTTAGAAAATGATTGATTGTCAGGTATTGCGGAAAAATTTTGCCTTTTTACGTTACTTCTAAAACTTCAAAACAACGCTCCCGGGTGGGCTCGAACCACCAACCTTTCGGTTAACAGCCGAACGCGCTAACCATTGCGCCACGGAAGCTTAGAAAAAGATTGATTGCCGCGTATTGTGGAAAAATTTTGCCTTTTTACGTTACTTCTAAAACTTCAAAACAACGCTCCCGGGTTTGTTCGAACCACCAACCTTTCGGTTAACAGCCGAACGCGCTAACCATTGCGCCACGGAAGCTTAGAAAAAGATTGATTGCCGCGTATTGTGGAAAAATTTTGCCTTTTTACGTTACTTCTAAAACTTCAAAACAACGCTCCCGGGTGGGCTCGAACCACCAACCTTTCGGTTAACAGCCGAACGCGCTAACCATTGCGCCACGGAAGCTTAGAAAAAAATTGATTGCCGCGTATTGTGGAAAATTTTTGCCTTTTTACGTTACTTCTAAGACTTCAAAACAACGCTCAGTGGTAGGCTCGAACCACCAACCTTTCGGTTAACAGCCGAACGCGCTAACCATTGCGCCATGGAAGCTTAGAAAATGATTGATTGTCAGGTATTGCGGAAAAATTTTGCCTTTTTACGTTACTTCTAAAACTTCTAAACAACGCTCCCGGGTGGGCTCGAACCACAACCTTTCGGTTAACAGCCGAACGCGCTAACCATTGCGCCACGGAAGCTTAGAAAAAGATTGATTGCCGCGTATTGTGGAAAAATTTTGCCTTTTTACGTTACTTCTAAAACTTCAAAACAACGCTCCCGGGTGGGCTCGAACCACCAACCTTTCGGTTAACAGCCGAACGCGCTAACCATTGCGCCACGGAAGCTTAGAGAAATATTGATGTTCACGTGTTGTGCCTTTTTACATTACTTCTAAGACTTCCAAACAAAGCTCCCGGTTGGGCTCGAACCACCAACATTTCGGTTAACAGCCGAACGCGCTAACCATTGCGCCACGGAAGCTTAGAAAAAGATTGATTGCCGCGTATTGTGGAAAAATTTTGCCTTTTTACGTTACTTCTAAAATTTCAAAACAACGCTCCCGGGTGGGCTCGAACCACCAACCTTTCTGTTAACAGCCGAACGCGCTAACCATTGCGCCACGGAAGCTTAGAAAAAAATTGATTGCCGCGTATTGTGGAAAATTTTTGCCTTTTTACGTTACTTCTAAGACTTCAAAACAACGCTCAGTGGTAGGCTCGAACCACCAACCTTTCGGTTAACAGCCGAACGCGCTAACCATTGCGCCATGGAAGCTTAGAAAATGATTGATTGTCAGGTATTGCGGAAAAATTTTGCCTTTTTACGTTACTTCTAAAACTTCTAAACAACGCTCCCGGGTGGGCTCGAACCACAACCTTTCGGTTAACAGCCGAACGCGCTAACCATTGCGCCACGGAAGCTTAGAAAAAGATTGATTGCCGCGTATTGTTGAAAAATTTTGCCTTTTTACGTTACTTCTAAAACTTCAAAACAACGCTCCCGGGTGGGCTCGAACCACCAACCTTTCGGTTAACAGCCGAACGCGCTAACCATTGCGCCACGGAAGCTTAGAGAAATATTGATTTTCACGTGTTGTGCCTTTTTACATTACTTCTAAGACTTCCAAACAAAGCTCCCGGTTGGGCTCGAACCACCAACATTTCGGTTAACAGCCGAACGCGCTAACCATTGCGCCACGGAAGCTTAGAAAATGATTGATTGCCGCGTATTGTGGAAAAATTTTGCCTTTTTACGTTACTTCTAAAACTTCAAAACAACGCTCCCGGGTGGGCTCGAACCACCAACCTTTCGGTTAACAGCCGAACGCGCTAACCATTGCGCCACGGAAGCTTAGAAAAAGATTGATTGCCGCGTATTGTGGAAAAATTTTGCCTTTTTACGTTACTTCTAAAACTTCAAAACAACGCTCCCGGGTGGGCTCGAACCACCAACCTTTCGGTTAACAGCCGAACGCGCTAACCATTGCGCCACGGAAGCTTAGAGAAATATTGATTTTCACGTGTTGTGCCTTTTTACGTTACTTCTAAGACTTCCAAACAACGCTCCCGGTTGGGCTCGAACCACCAACCTTTCGGCTAACAGCCGAACGCGCTAACCATTGCGCCACGGAAGCTAAGAAAATGATTGATTGTCAGGTATTGCGGAAAAATTGTGACTTTTTACGTTACTTCTAGGACTTCAAAACAACGCTCAGTGGTAGGCTCGAACCACCAACCTTTCGGTTAACAGCCGAACGCGCTAACCATTGCGCCACGGAAGCTTAGGAAAAGATTGATTGCCGCGTATTGTGGAAAAATTTTGCCTTTTTACGTTACTTCTAAAACTTCAAAACAACGCTCCCGGGTGGGCTCGAACCACCAACCTTTCGGTTAACAGCCGAACGCGCTAACCATTGCGCCACGGAAGCTTAGAGAAATATTGATTTTCACGTGTTGTGACTTTTTACGTTACTTCTAAGACTTCCAAACAACGCTCCCGGTTGGGCGCGAACCACCAACCTTTCGGTTAACAGCCGAACGCGCTAACCATTGCGCCACGGAAGCTTAGAAAATCTTTGATTGTCAGGTATTGTGGAAAAATTTTGCCCTTTTACGTTACTTCTAAGACTTCAAAACAACGCTCCCGGGTGGGCTCGAACGACCTCCTTTTCGGTTAACAGCCGAACGCGCCAACCATTGCGCCACGGAAGCTTAGAAAAATATTGATTGTCATGTATTGTGGAAAAATTTTGCCTTTTTACAATACTTCTAAGACTTCCAAACAAAGCTCTTGGGTGGGCTCGAACCACCAACCTTTCGGTTAACAGCCGAACGCGCTAACCATTGCGCCACGGAAGCTTAGAAAAACATTGATTGTCACGTATTGTGGAAAAATTTTGCCTTTTTACGTTACTTCTAAGACGTCAAAACAACGCTCCCGGGTGGGCTTGAACCACCAACCTTTCGGTTAACAGCCGAACGCGCTAACCATTGCGCCACGGAAGCTTAGAAAATGATTGATTGTCAGGTATTGCGGAAAAATTTTGCCTTTTTACGTTACTTCTAAAACTTCAAAACAACGCTCCCGGGTGGGCTCGAACCACCAACCTTTCGGTTAACAGCCGAACGCGCTAACCATTGCGCCACGGAAGCTTAGAAAAATATTGATTGCCGCGTATTGTGGAAAAATTTTGCCTTTTTACGTTACTTCTAAAACTTCAAAACAACGCTCCCGGGTGGGCTCGAACCACCAACCTTTCGGTTAACAGCCGAACGCGCTAACCATTGCGCCACGGAAGCTTAGAAAAAGATTGATTGCCGCGTATTGTGGAAAAATTTTGCCTTTTTACGTTACTTCTAAAACTTCAAAACAACGCTCCCGGGTGGGCTCGAACCACCAACCTTTCGGTTAACAGCCGAACGCGCTAACCATTGCGCCACGGAAGCTTAAAAAAACATTGATTGTCACGTATTGTGGAAAAATGTTGCCTTTTTACGTTACTTGTAAGACGTCAAAACAACGCTCCCGGGTGGGCTTGAACCAACAACCTTTCGGTTAACAACCGAACGCGCTAACCATTGCGCCACGGAAGCTTGGAGAAATATTGATTTTCACGTGTTGTGCCTTTTTACGTTACTTCTAAGACTTCCAAACAACGCTCCCGGTTGGGCTCGAATCAACAACCTTTCGGTTAACAGCCGAACGCGCTAACCATTGCGCCACGGAAGCTTAGAAAAAGATTGATTGCCGCGTATTGTGGAAAAATTTTGCCTTTTTACGTTACTTCTAAAACTTCAAAACAACGCTCCCGGGTGGGCTCGAACCACCAACCTTTCGGTTAACAGCCGAACGCGCTAACCATTGCGCCACGGAAGCTTAGAGAAATGTTGATTTTCACGTGTTGTGCCTTTTTACGTTACTTCTAAGACTTCCAAACAACGCTCCCGGTTGGGCTCGAACCACCAACCTTTCGGCTAACAGCCGAACGCGCTAACCATTGCGCCACGGAAGCTTAGGAAAAGATTGATTGCCGCGTATTGTGGAAAAATTTTGCCTTTTTACGTTACTTCTAAAACTTCAAAACAACGCTCCCGGGTGGGCTCGAACCACCAACCTTTCGGTTAACAGCCGAACGCGCTAACCATTGCGCCACGGAAGCTTAGAGAAATATTGATTTTCACGTGTTGTGACTTTTTACGTTACTTCTAAGACTTCCAAACAACGCTCCCGGTTGGGCGCGAACCACCAACCTTTCGGTTAACAGCCGAACGCGCTAACCATTGCGCCACGGAAGCTTAGAAAATCTTTGATTGTCAGGTATTGTGGAAAAATTTTGCCCTTTTACGTTACTTCTAAGACTTCAAAACAACGCTCCCGGGTGGGCTCGAACGACCTCCTTTTCGGTTAACAGCCGAACGCGCCAACCATTGCGCCACGGAAGCTTAGAAAAATATTGATTGTCATGTATTGTGGAAAAATTTTGCCTTTTTACAATACTTCTAAGACTTCCAAACAAAGCTCTTGGGTGGGCTCGAACCACCAACCTTTCGGTTAACAGCCGAACGCGCTAACCATTGCGCCACGGAAGCTTAGAAAAACATTGATTGTCACGTATTGTGGAAAAATTTTGCCTTTTTACGTTACTTCTAAGACGTCAAAACAACGCTCCCGGGTGGGCTTGAACCACCAACCTTTCGGTTAACAGCCGAACGCGCTAACCATTGCGCCACGGAAGCTTAGAAAATGATTGATTGTCAGGTATTGCGGAAAAATTTTGCCTTTTTACGTTACTTCTAAAACTTCAAAACAACGCTCCCGGGTGGGCTCGAACCACCAACCTTTCGGTTAACAGCCGAACGCGCTAACCATTGCGCCACGGAAGCTTAGAAAAATATTGATTGCCGCGTATTGTGGAAAAATTTTGCCTTTTTACGTTACTTCTAAAACTTCAAAACAACGCTCCCGGGTGGGCTCGAACCACCAACCTTTCGGTTAACAGCCGAACGCGCTAACCATTGCGCCACGGAAGCTTAGAAAAAGATTGATTGCCGCGTATTGTGGAAAAATTTTGCCTTTTTACGTTACTTCTAAAACTTCAAAACAACGCTCCCGGGTGGGCTCGAACCACCAACCTTTCGGTTAACAGCCGAACGCGCTAACCATTGCGCCACGGAAGCTTAAAAAAACATTGATTGTCACGTATTGTGGAAAAATGTTGCCTTTTTACGTTACTTGTAAGACGTCAAAACAACGCTCCCGGGTGGGCTTGAACCAACAACCTTTCGGTTAACAACCGAACGCGCTAACCATTGCGCCACGGAAGCTTGGAGAAATATTGATTTTCACGTGTTGTGCCTTTTTACGTTACTTCTAAGACTTCCAAACAACGCTCCCGGTTGGGCTCGAATCAACAACCTTTCGGTTAACAGCCGAACGCGCTAACCATTGCGCCACGGAAGCTTAGAAAAAGATTGATTGCCGCGTATTGTGGAAAAATTTTGCCTTTTTACGTTACTTCTAAAACTTCAAAACAACGCTCCCGGGTGGGCTCGAACCACCAACCTTTCGGTTAACAGCCGAACGCGCTAACCATTGCGCCACGGAAGCTTAGAGAAATGTTGATTTTCACGTGTTGTGCCTTTTTACGTTACTTCTAAGACTTCCAAACAACGCTCCCGGTTGGGCTCGAACCACCAACCTTTCGGCTAACAGCCGAACGCGCTAACCATTGCGCCACGGAAGCTTAGGAAAAGATTGATTGCCGCGTATTGTGGAAAAATTTTGCCTTTTTACGTTACTTCTAAAACTTCAAAACAACGCTCCCGGGTGGGCTCGAACCACCAACCTTTCGGTTAACAGCCGAACGCGCTAACCATTGCGCCACGGAAGCTTAGAGAAATATTGATTTTCACGTGTTGTGACTTTTTACGTTACTTCTAAGACTTCCAAACAACGCTCCCGGTTGGGCGCGAACCACCAACCTTTCAGTTAACAGCCGAACGCGCTAACCATTGCGCCACGGAAGCTTAGAAAATCTTTGATTGTCAGGTATTGTGGAAAATTTTTGCCTTTTTACGTTACTTCTAAGACTTCAAAACAACGCTCCCGGGTGGGCTCGAACGACCTCCTTTTCGGTTAACAGCCGAACGCGCCAACCATTGCGCCACGGAAGCTTAGAAAAAGATTGATTGTCATGTATTGTGGAAAAATTTTGCCTTTTTACAATACTTCTAAGACTTCCAAACAAAGCTCTTGGGTGGGCTCGAACCACCAACCTTTCGGTTAACAGCCGAACGCGCCAACCATTGCGCCACGGAAGCTTAGAAAATGATTGATTGTCAGGTATTGCGGAAAAATTTTGCCTTTTTACCTTACTTCTAAAACTTCTAAACAACGCTCCCGGGTGGGCTCGAACCACCAACCTTTCGGTTAACAGCCGAACGCGCTAACCATTGCGCCACGGAAGCTTAGAAAAAGATTGATTGTCATGTATTGTGGAAAAATTTTGCCTTTTTACAATACTTCTAAGACTTCCAAACAAAGCTCTTGGGTGGGCTCGAACCACCAACCTTTCGGTTAACAGCCGAACGCGCCAACCATTGCGCCACGGAAGCTTAGAAAATGATTGATTGTCAGGTATTGCGGAAAAATTTTGCCTTTTTACCTTACTTCTAAAACTTCTAAACAACGCTCCCGGGTGGGCTCGAACCACCAACCTTTCGGTTAACAGCCGAACGCGCTAACCATTGCGCCACGGAAGCTTAGAAAAAGATTGATTGCCGCGTATTGTGGAAAAATTTTGCCTTTTTACGTTACTTCTAAAACTTCAAAACAACGCTCCCGGGTGGGCTCGAACCACCAACCTTTCGGTTAACAGCCGAACGCGCTAACCATTGCGCCACGGAAGCTTAGAGAAATATTGATTTTCACGTGTTGTGCCTTTTTACGTTACTTCTAAGACTTCCAAACAACGCTCCCGGTTGGGCTCGAACCAACAACCTTTCGGTTAACAGCCGAACGCGCTAACCATTGCGCCACGGAAGCTTAGAAAAAGATTGATTGCCGCGTATTGTGGAAAAATTTTGCCTTTTTACGTTACTTCTAAAACTTCAAAACAACGCTCCCGGGTGGGCTCGAACCACCAACCTTTCGGTTAACAGCCGAACGCGCTAACCATTGCGCCACGGAAGCTTAGAGAAATGTTGATTTTCACGTGTTGTGCCTTTTTACGTTACTTCTAAGACTTCCAAACAACGCTCCCGGTTGGGCTCGAACCACCAACCTTTCGGCTAACAGCCGAACGCGCTAACCATTGCGCCACGGAAGCTAAGAAAATGATTGATTGTCAGGTATTGCGGAAAAATTGTGACTTTTTACGTTACTTCTAGGACTTCAAAACAACGCTCAGTGGTAGGCTCGAACCACCAACCTTTCGGTTAACAGCCGAACGCGCTAACCATTGCGCCACGGAAGCTTAGGAAAAGATTGATTGCCGCGTATTGTGGAAAAATTTTGCCTTTTTACGTTACTTCTAAAACTTCAAAACAACGCTCCCGGGTGGGCTCGAACCACCAACCTTTCGGTTAACAGCCGAACGCGCTAACCATTGCGCCACGGAAGCTTAGAGAAATATTGATTTTCACGTGTTGTGACTTTTTACGTTACTTCTAAGACTTCCAAACAACGCTCCCGGTTGGGCGCGAACCACCAACCTTTCAGTTAACAGCCGAACGCGCTAACCATTGCGCCACGGAAGCTTAGAAAATCTTTGATTGTCAGGTATTGTGGAAAAATTTTGCCTTTTTACGTTACTTCTAAGACTTCAAAACAACGCTCCCGGGTGGGCTCGAACGACCTCCTTTTCGGTTAACAGCCGAACGCGCCAACCATTGCGCCACGGAAGCTTAGAAAAAGATTGATTGTCATGTATTGTGGAAAAATTTTGCCTTTTTACGTTACTTCTAAGACGTCAAAACAACGCTCCCGGGTGGGCTCGAACCACCAACCTTTCGGTTAACAGCCGAACGCGCTAACCATTGCGCCACGGAAGCTTAGAAAAACATTGATTGTCACGTATTGTGGAAAAATTTTGCCTTTTTACGTTACTTCTAAGACGTCAAAACAACGCTCCCGGGTGGGCTTGAACCACCAACCTTTCGGTTAACAGCCGAACGCGCTAACCATTGCGCCACGGAAGCTTAGAAAATGATTGATTGTCAGGTATTGCGGAAAAATTTTGCCTTTTTACGTTACTTCTAAAACTTCAAAACAACGCTCCCGGGTGGGCTCGAACCACCAACCTTTCGGTTAGCAGCCGAACGCGCTAACCATTGCGCCACGGAAGCTTAGAAAAAGATTGATTGCCGCGTATTGTGGAAAAATTTTGCCTTTTTACGTTACTTCTAAAACTTCAAAACAACGCTCCCGGGTGGGCTCGAACCACCAACCTTTCGGTTAACAGCCGAACGCGCTAACCATTGCGCCACGGAAGCTTAGAAAAAGATTGATTGCCGCGTATTGTGGAAAAATTTTGCCTTTTTACGTTACTTCTAAAACTTCAAAACAACGCTCCCGGGTGGGCTCGAACCACCAACCTTTCGGTTAACAGCCGAACGCGCTAACCATTGCGCCACGGAAGCTTAAAAAAACATTGATTGTCACGTATTGTGGAAAAATGTTGCCTTTTTACGTTACTTGTAAGACGTCAAAACAACGCTCCCGGGTGGGCTTGAACCAACAACCTTTCGGTTAACAGCCGAACGCGCTAACCATTGCGCCACGGAAGCTTAGAAAATGATTGATTGCCGCGTATTGTGGAAAAATTTTGCCTTTTTACGTTACTTCTAAAACTTCAAAACAACGCTCCCGGGTGGGCTCGAACCACCAACCTTTCGGTTAACAGCCGAACGCGCTAACCATTGCGCCACGGAAGCTTAGAAAATTGATTTTCACGTGTTGTGCCTTTTTACGTTACTTCTAAGACTTCCAAACAACGCTCCCGGTAGGGCTCGAACCAACAACCTTTCGGTTAACAGCCGAACGCGCTAACCATTGCACCACGGAAGCTTAGAAAAAGATTGATTGCCGCGTATTGTGGAAAAATTTTGCCTTTTTACGTTACTTCTAAAACTTCAAAACAACGCTCCCGGGTGGGCTCGAACCACCAACCTTTCGGTTAACAGCCGAACGCGCTAACCATTGCGCCACGGAAGCTTAGAGAAATATTGATTTTCACGTGTTGTGCCTTTTTACGTTACTTCTAAGACTTCCAAACAACGCTCCCGGTTGGGCTCGAACCACCAACCTTTCGGCTAACAGCCGAACGCGCTAACCATTGCGCCACGGAAGCTAAGAAAATGATTGATTGTCAGGTATTGCGGAAAAATTGTGACTTTTTACGTTACTTCTAGGACTTCAAAACAACGCTCAGTGGTAGGCTCGAACCACCAACCTTTCGGTTAACAGCCGAACGCGCTAACCATTGCGCCACGGAAGCTTAGGAAAAGATTGATTGCCGCGTATTGTGGAAAAATTTTGCCTTTTTACGTTACTTCTAAAACTTCAAAACAACGCTCCCGGGTGGGCTCGAGCCACCAACCTTTCGGTTAACAGCCGAACGCGCTAACCATTGCGCCACGGAAGCTTAGGGAAATATTGATTTTCACGTGTTGTGACTTTTTACGTTACTTCTAAGACTTCCAAACAACGCTCCCGGTTGGGCGCGAACCACCAACCTTTCGGTTAACAGCCGAACGCGCTAACCATTGCGCCACGGAAGCTTAGAAAATCTTTGATTGTCAGGTATTGCGGAAAAATTTTGCCTTTTTACGTTACTTCTAAAACTTCAAAACAACGCTCCCGGGTGGGCTCGAACCACCAACCTTTCGGTTAACAGCCGAACGCGCTAACCATTGCGCCACGGAAGCTTAGAAAAAGATTGATTGTCATGTATTGTGGAAAAATTTTGCCTTTTTACAATACTTCTAAGACTTCCAAACAAAGCTCTTGGGTGGGCTCGAACCACCAACCTTTCGGTTAACAGCCGAACGCGCTAACCATTGCGCCACGGAAGCTTAGAAAAACATTGATTGTCACGTATTGTGGAAAAATTTTGCCTTTTTACGTTACTTCTAAGACGTCAAAACAACGCTCCCGGGTGGGCTTGAACCACCAACCTTTCGGTTAACAGCCGAACGCGCTAACCATTGCGCCACGGAAGCTTAGAAAATGATTGATTGTCAGGTATTGCGGAAAAATTTTGCCTTTTTACGTTACTTCTAAAACTTCAAAACAACGCTCCCGGGTGGGCTCGAACCACCAACCTTTCGGTTAACAGCCGAACGCGCTAACCATTGCGCCACGGAAGCTTAGAAAAAGATTGATTGCCGCGTATTGTGGAAAAATTTTGCCTTTTTACGTTACTTCTAAAACTTCAAAACAACGCTCCCGGGTGGGCTCGAACCACCAACCTTTCGGTTAACAGCCGAACGCGCTAACCATTGCGCCACGGAAGCTTAGAAAAAGATTGATTGCCGCGTATTGTGGAAAAATTTTGCCTTTTTACGTTACTTCTAAAACTTCAAAACAACGCTCCCGGGTGGGCTCGAACCACCAACCTTTCGGTTAACAGCCGAACGCGCTAACCATTGCGCCACGGAAGCTTAGAGAAATATTGATTTTCACGTGTTGTGCCTTTTTACATTACTTCTAAGACTTCCAAACAAAGCTCCCGGTTGGGCTTGAACCACCAACCTTTCGGTTAACAGCCGAACGCGCTAACCATTGCGCCACGGAAGCTTAGAAAATGATTGATTGTCAGGTATTGCGGAAAAATTTTGCCTTTTTACGTTACTTCTAAAACTTCAAAACAACGCTCCCGGGTGGGCTCGAACCACCAACCTTTCGGTTAACAGCCGAACGCGCTAACCATTGCGTCACGGAAGCTTAGAAAAAGATTGATTGCCGCGTATTGTGGAAAAATTTTGCCTTTTTACGTTACTTCTAAAACTTCAAAACAACGCTCCCGGGTGGGCTCGAACCACCAACCTTTCGGTTAACAGCCGAACGCGCTAACCATTGCGCCACGGAAGCTTAGAAAAAGATTGATTGCCGCGAATTGTGGAAAAATTTTGCCTTTTTACGTTACTTCTAAAACTTCAAAACAACGCTCCCGGGTGGGCTCGAACCACCAACCTTTCGGTTAACAGCCGAACGCGCTAACCATTGCGCCACGGAAGCTTAGAAAAAAATTGATTGCCGCGTATTGTGGAAAATTTTTGCCTTTTTACGTTACTTCTAAGACTTCAAAACAACGCTCAGTGGTAGGCTCGAACCACCAACCTTTCGGTTAACAGCCGAACGCGCTAACCATTGCGCCATGGAAGCTTGGAAAATGATTGATTGTCAGGTATTGCGGAAAAATTTTGCCTTTTTACGTTACTTCTAAAACTTCTAAACAACGCTCCCGGGTGGGCTCGAACCACAACCTTTCGGTTAACAGCCGAACGCGCTAACCATTGCGCCACGGAAGCTTAGAAAAAGATTGATTGCCGCATATTGTGGAAAAATTTTGCCTTTTTACGTTACTTCTAAAACTTCAAAACAACGCTCCCGGGTGGGCTCGAACCACCAACCTTTCGGTTAACAGCCGAACGCGCTAACCATTGCGCCACGGAAGCTTAGAGAAATATTGATTTTCACGTGTTGTGCCTTTTTACATTACTTCTAAGACTTCCAAACAAAGCTCCCGGTTGGGCTCGAACCACCAACATTTCGGTTAACAGCCGAACGCGCTAACCATTGCGCCACGGAAGCTTAGAAAAAGATTGATTGCCGCGTATTGTGGAAAAATTTTGCCTTTTTACGTTACTTCTAAAACTTCAAAACAACGCTCCCGGGTGGGCTCGAACCACCACCCTTTCGGTTAACAGCCGAACGCGCTAACCATTGCGCCACGGAAGCTTAGAGAAATATTGATTTTCACGTGTTGTGCCTTTTTACATTACTTCTAAGACTTCCAAACAAAGCTCCCGGTTGGGCTCGAACCACCAACATTTCGATTAACAGCCGAACGCGCTAACCATTGCGCCACGGAAGCTTAGAAAAAGATTGATTGCCGCGTATTGTGGAAAAATTTTGCCTTTTTACGTTACTTCTAAAACTTCAAAACAACGCTCCCGGGTGGGCTCGAACCACCAACCTTTCGGTTAACAGCCGAACGCGCTAACCATTGCGCCACGGAAGCTTAGAAAAAGATTGATTGCCGCGTATTGTGGAAAAATTTTGCCTTTTTACGTTACTTCTAAAACTTCAAAACAACGCTCCCGGGTGGGCTCGAACCACCAACCTTTCGGTTAACAGCCGAACGCGCTAACCATTGCGCCACGGAAGCTTAAAAAAACAGTGATTGTCACGTATTGTGGAAAAATGTTGCCTTTTTACGTTACTTGTAAGACGTCAAAACAACGCTCCCGGGTGGGCTTGAACCAACAACCTTTCGGTTAACAGCCGAACGCGCTAACCATTGCGCCACGGAAGCTTAGAAAATGATTGATTGTCAGGTATTGCGGAAAAATTTTGCCTTTTTACCTTACTTCTAAAACTTCTAAACAACGCTCCCGGGTGGGCTCGAACCACCAACCTTTCGGTTAACAGCCGAACGCGCTAAATATTGCGCCACGGAAGCTTAGAAAAACATTGATTGTCACGTATTGTGGAAAAATTTTGCCTTTTTACGTTACTTCTAAGACGTCAAAACAACGCTCCCGGGAGGGCTTGAACCACCAACCTTTCGGTTAACAGCCGAACGCGCTAACCATTGCGCCACGGAAGCTTAGAAAATGATTGATTGTCAGGTATTGCGGAAAAATTTTGCCTTTTTACGTTACTTCTAAAACTTCAAAACAACGCTCCCGGGTGGGCTCGAACCACCAACCTTTCGGTTAACAGCCGAACGCGCTAACCATTGCGCCACGGAAGCTTAGAAAAAGATTGATTGCCGCGTATTGTGGAAAAATTTTGCCTTTTTACGTTACTTCTAAAACTTCAAAACAACGCTCCCGGGTGGGCTCGAACCACCAACCTTTCGGTTAACAGCCGAACGCGCTAACCATTGCGCCACGGAAGCTTAGAAAAAGATTGATTGCCGCGTATTGTGGAAAAATTTTGCCTTTTTACGTTACTTCTAAAACTTCAAAACAACGCTCCCGGGTGGGCTCGAACCACCAACCTTTCGGTTAACAGCCGAACGCGCTAACCATTGCGCCACGGAAGCTTAGAAAAAAATTGATTGCCGCGTATTGTGGAAAATTTTTGCCTTTTTACGTTACTTCTAAGACTTCAAAACAACGCTCAGTGGTAGGCTCGAACCACCAACCTTTCGGTTAACAGCCGAACGCGCTAACCATTGCGCCATGGAAGCTTAGAAAATGATTGATTGTCAGGTATTGCGGAAAATTTTTGCCTTTTTACGTTACTTCTAAGACTTCAAAACAACGCTCCCGGGTGGGCTCGAACCACCAACCTTTCGGTTAACAGCCGAACGCGCTAACCATTGCGCCACGGAAGCTTAGAGAAATATTGATTTTCACGTGTTGTGCCTTTTTACATTACTTCTAAGACTTCCAAACAAAGCTCCCGGTTGGGCTCGAACCACCAACATTTCGGTTAACAGCCGAGCGCGCTAACCATAGCGCCACGGAAGCTTAGAAAATGAATGATTGTCAGGTATTGCGGAAAAATTTTGCCTTTTTACCTTACTTCTAAAACTTCTAAACAACGCTCCCGGGTGGGCTCGAACCACCAACCTTTCGGTTTACAGCCGAACGCGCTAACCATTACACCACGGAAGCTTAGAAAAACATTGATTGCCGCGTATTGTGGAAAAATTTTGCCTTTTTACGTTACTTCTAAAACTTCAAAACAACGCTCCCGGGTGGGCGCGAACCACCAAACTTAAGGTTAACAGCCGAACGCGCTAACCATTGCGCCACGGAAGCTTAGAAAAAGATTGATTGCCGCGTATTGTGGAAAAATTTTGCCTTTTTACGTTACTTCTAAGACTTCAAAACAACGCTCAGTGGTAGGCTCGAACCACCAACCTTTCGGTTAACAGCCGAACGCGCTAACCATTGCGCCACGGAAGCTTAGACAATGATTGATTGTCAGGTATTGCGGAAAAATTTTGCATTTTTACGTTACTTCTAAAACTTCTAAACAACGCTCCCGGGTGGGCTCGAACCACCAACCTTTCGGTTAACAGCCGAACGCGCTAACCATTGCGCCACGGAAGCTTAGAAAAAAATTGATTGCCGCGTATTGTGGAAAAATTTTGCCTTTTTACGTTACTTCTAAAACTTCAAAACAACGCTCCCGGGTGGGCTCGAACCACCAACCTTTCGGTTAACAGCCGAACGCGCTAACCATTGCGCCACGGAAGCTTAGAGAAATATTGATTTTCACGTGTTGTGCCTTTTTACGTTACTTCTACGACTTCCAAACAACGCTCCCGGTTGGGCTCGAACCAACAACATTTCGGTTAACAGCCGAACGCGCTAACCATTGCGCCACGGAAGCTTAGAAAAAAATTGATTGCCGCGTATTGTGGAAAAATTTTGCCTTTTTACGTTACTTCTAAAAGTTCAAAACAACGCTCCCGGGTGGGCTCGAACCACCAACCTTTCGGTTAACAGCCGAACGCGCTAACCATTGCGCCACGGAAGCTTAGAGAAATATTGATTTTCACGTGTTGTGCCTTTTTACGTTACTTCTAAGACTTCCAAACAACGCTCCCGGTTGGGCTCGAGCCACCAACATTTCGGTTAACAGCCGAACGCGCTAACCATTGCGCCACGGAAGCTTAGAAAAAAATTGATTGCCGCGTATTGTGGAAAAATTTTGCCTTTTTACGTTACTTCTAAAACTTCAAAACAACGCTCCCGGGTGGGCTCGAACCACCAACCTTTCGGTTAACAGCCGAACGCGCTAACCATTGCGCCACGGAAGCTTAGAAAAAGATTGATTGCCGCGTATTGTGGAAAAATTTGGCCTTTTTACGTTACTTCTAAAACTTCAAAACAACGCTCCCGGGTGGGCTCGAACCACCAACCTTTCGGTTAACAGCCGAACGCGCTAACCACTGCGCCACGGAAGCTTAGAGATATATATATTTTCACGTGTTGTGCCTTTTTACGTTACTTATAAGACTTCCAAACAACGCTCCCGGTTGGGCTCGAACCAACAACCTTTCGGTTAACAGCCGAACGCGCTAACCATTGCGCCACGGAAGCTTAGAAAAAGATTGATTGCCGCGTATTGTGGAAAAATTTTGACTTTTTACGTTACTTCTAAAACTTCAAAACAACGCTCCCGGGTGGGCTCGAACCACCAACCTTTCGGTTAACAGCCGAACGCGCTAACCATTGCGCCACGGAAGCTTAGAAAAATATTGATTTTCACGTGTTGTGCCTTTTTACGTTACTTCTAAGACTTCCAAACAACGCTCCCGGTTGGGCTCGAACCACCAACATTTCGGTTAACAGCCGAACGCGCTAATCATTGCGCCACGGAAGCTTAGAAAAAGATTGATTGCCGCGTATTGTGGAAAAATTTTGCCTTTTTACGTTACTTCTAAAACTTCAAAACAACGCTCCCGGGTGGGCTCGAACCACCAACCTTTCGGTTAACAGCCAAACGCGCTAACCATTGCGCCACGGAAGCTTAGAAAAAGATTGATTGCCGCGTATTGTGGAAAAATTTTGCCTTTTTACGTTACTTCTAAAACTTCAAAACAACGCTCCCGGGTGGGCTCGAACCACCAACCTTTCGGTTAACAGCCGAACGCGCTAACCATTGCGCCACGGAAGCTTAGAAAATGATTGATTGTCAGGTATTGCGGAAAAATTTTGCCTTTTTACGTTGCTTCTAAAACTTCTAAACAACGCTCCCGGGTGGGCTCGAACCACCAACCTTTCGGTTAACAGCCGAACGCGCTAACCATTGCGCCACGGAAGCTTAGAAAAAGATTGATTGCCGCGTATTGTGGAAAAATTTTGCCTTTTTACGTTACTTCTAAAACTTCAAAACAACGCTCCCGGGTGGGCTCGAACCACCAACCTTTCGGTTAACAGCCGAACGCGCTAACCATTGCGCCACGGAAGCTTAGAAAAAGATTGATTGCCGCGTATTGTGGAAAAACTTTGCCTTTTTACGTTACTTCTAAAACTTAAAACAACGCTCCCGGGTGGGCTCGAACCACCAACCTTTCGGTTAACAGCCGAACGCGCTACCCATTGCGCCACGGAAGCTTAGAGAAATATTGATTTTCACGTGTTGTGCCTTTTTACGTTACTTCTAAGACTTCCAAACAACGCTCCCGGTTGGGCTCGAACCACCAACCTTTCGGTTAACAGCCGAACGCGCTAACCATTGCGCCACGGAAGCTTAGAAAAACATTGATTGTCACGTATTGTGGAAAAATTTTGCCTTTTTACGTTACTTCTAAGACGTCAAAATAACGTTCCCGGGTGGGCTTGAACCACCAACCTTTCGGTTAACAGCCGAACGCGCTAACCATTGCGCCACGGAAGCTTAGAAAAAGATTGATTGCCGCGTATTGTGGAAAAACTTTGCCTTTTTACGTTACTTCTAAAACTTCAAAACAACGCTCCCGGGTGGGCTCGAACCACCAACCTTTCGGTTAACAGCCGAACGCGCTAACCATTGCGCCACGGAAGCTTAGAAAAAGATTGATTGCCGCGTATTGTGGAAAAACTTTGCCTTTTTACGTTACTTCTAAAACTTAAAACAACGCTCCCGGGTGGGCTCGAACCACCAACCTTTCGGTTAACAGCCGAACGCGCTAACCATTGCGCCACGGAAGCTTAGAGAAATATTGATTTTCACGTGTTGTGCCTTTTTACGTTACTTCTAAGACTTCCAAACAACGCTCCCGGTTGGGCTCGAACCACCAACCTTTCGGTTAACAGCCGAACGCGCTAACCATTGCGCCACGGAAGCTTAGAAAATGTTTGATTGTCAGGTATTGTGGAAAAATTTTGCCTTTTTACTTTACTTCTAAGACTTCAAAACAACGCTCCCGGGTGGGCTCGAACGATCTCCTTTTCGGTTAACAGCCGAACGCGCTAACAATTGCGCCACGGAAGCTTAGAAAAAGATTGATTGTCATGTATTGTGGAAAAATTTTGCCTTTTTACGTTACTTCTAAGACTTCAAACCAAAGCTCTTGGGTGGGCTCGAACGTCCAACCTTTCGGTTAACAGCCGAACGCGCTCACTATTGCACCACGGAAGCTTAGAAAAACATTGATTGTCACGTATTGTGGAAAAATTTTGCCTTTTTACGTTACTTCTAAGACGTCAAAACAACGTTCCCGGGTGGGCTTGAACCACCAACCTTTCGGTTAACAGCCGAACGCGCTAACCATTGCGCCACGGAAGCTTAGAAAAAGATTGATTGCCGCGTATTGTGGAAAAACTTTGCCTTTTTACGTTACTTCTAAAACTTCAAAACAACGCTCCCGGGTGGGCTCGAACCACCAACCTTTCGGTTAACAGCCGAACGCGCTAACCATTGCGCCACGGAAGCTAAGAAAATGATTGATTGTCAGGTATAGCGGAAAAATTGTGACTTTTTACGTTACTTCTAAGACTTCAAAACAACGCTCAGTGGTAGGCTCGAACCACCAACCTTTCGGTTAACAGCCGAACGCGCTAACCATTGCGCCACGGAAGCTTAGAAAAAGATTGATTGCCGCGTATTGTGGAAAAATTTTGCCTTTTTACGTTACTTCTAAAACTTCAAAACAACGCTACCGGCTGGGCTCGAACCACCAACCTTTCGGTTAACAGCCGAACGCGCTAACCATTGCGCCACGGAAGCTTAGAGAAATATTGATTTTCACGTGTTGTGCCTTTTTACGTTACTTCTAAGACTTCCAAACAACGCTCCCGGTTGGGCTCGAACCACCAACCTTTCGGTTAACAGCCGAACGCGCTAACCATTGCGCCACGGAAGCTTAGAAAATCTTTGATTGTCAGGTATTGTGGAAAAATTTTGCCTTTTTACGTTACTTCTAAGACTTCAAAACAACGCTCCCGGGTGGGCTCGAACGACCTCCTTTTCGGTTAACAGCCGAACGCGCTAACCATTGCGCCACGGAAGCTTAGAAAAAGATTGATTGTCATGTATTGTGGAAAAATTTTGCCTTTTTACGTTACTTCTAAGACTTCAAAACAAAGCTCTTGGGTGGGCTTGAACCACCAACCTTTCGGTTAACAGCCGAACGCGCTAACCATTGCGCCACGGAAGCTTAGAGAAATATTGATTTTCACGTGTTGTGCCTTTTTACGTTACTTCTAAGACTTCCAAACAACGCTCCCGGTTGGGCTCGAACCACCAACCTTTCGGTTAACAGCCGAACGCGCTAACCATTGCGCCACGGAAGCTTAGAAAATGATTGATTGCCGCGTATTGTGGAAAAATTTTGCCTTTTTACGTTACTTCTATAACTTCTAAACAACGCTCCCGGGTGGGCTCGAACCTCCAACCTTTCGGTTCACAGCCGAACGCGCTAACCATTGCGCCACGGAAGCTTAGAGAAATATTGATTTTCACGTGTTGTGCCTTTTTACGTTACTTCTAAGACTTCCAAACAACGCTCCCGGTTGGGCTCGAACCACCAACCTTTCGGCTAACAGCCGAACGCGCTAACCATTGCGCCACGGAAGCTAAGAAAATGATTGATTGTCAGGTATTGCGGAAAAATTGTGACTTTTTACGTTACTTCTAGGACTTCAAAACAACGCTCAGTGGTAGGCTCGAACCACCAACCTTTCGGTTAACAGCCGAACGCGCTAACCATTGCGCCACGGAAGCTTAGGAAAAGATTGATTGCCGCGTATTGTGGAAAAATTTTGCCTTTTTACGTTACTTCTAAAACTTCAAAACAACGCTCCCGGGTGGGCTCGAACCACCAACCTTTCGGTTAACAGCCGAACGCGCTAACCATTGCGCCACGGAAGCTTAGAGAAATATTGATTTTCACGTGTTGTGACTTTTTACGTTACTTCTAAGACTTCCAAACAACGCTCCCGGTTGGGCGCGAACCACCAACCTTTCGGTTAACAGCCGAACGCGCTAACCATTGCGCCACGGAAGCTTAGAAAATCTTTGATTGTCAGGTATTGTGGAAAAATTTTGCCCTTTTACGTTACTTCTAAGACTTCAAAACAACGCTCCCGGGTGGGCTCGAACGACCTCCTTTTCGGTTAACAGCCGAACGCGCCAACCATTGCGCCACGGAAGCTTAGAAAAATATTGATTGTCATGTATTGTGGAAAAATTTTGCCTTTTTACAATACTTCTAAGACTTCCAAACAAAGCTCTTGGGTGGGCTCGAACCACCAACCTTTCGGTTAACAGCCGAACGCGCTAACCATTGCGCCACGGAAGCTTAGAAAAACATTGATTGTCACGTATTGTGGAAAAATTTTGCCTTTTTACGTTACTTCTAAGACGTCAAAACAACGCTCCCGGGTGGGCTTGAACCACCAACCTTTCGGTTAACAGCCGAACGCGCTAACCATTGCGCCACGGAAGCTTAGAAAATGATTGATTGTCAGGTATTGCGGAAAAATTTTGCCTTTTTACGTTACTTCTAAAACTTCAAAACAACGCTCCCGGGTGGGCTCGAACCACCAACCTTTCGGTTAACAGCCGAACGCGCTAACCATTGCGCCACGGAAGCTTAGAAAAAGATTGATTGCCGCGTATTGTGGAAAAATTTTGCCTTTTTACGTTACTTCTAAAACTTCAAAACAACGCTCCCGGGTGGGCTCGAACCACCAACCTTTCGGTTAACAGCCGAACGCGCTAACCATTGCGCCACGGAAGCTTAGAAAAAGATTGATTGCCGCGTATTGTGGAAAAATTTTGCCTTTTTACGTTACTTCTAAAACTTCAAAACAACGCTCCCGGGTGGGCTCGAACCACCAACCTTTCGGTTAACAGCCGAACGCGCTAACCATTGCGCCACGGAAGCTTAAAAAAACATTGATTGTCACGTATTGTGGAAAAATGTTGCCTTTTTACGTTACTTGTAAGACGTCAAAACAACGCTCCCGGGTGGGCTTGAACCAACAACCTTTCGGTTAACAACCGAACGCGCTAACCATTGCGCCACGGAAGCTTAGAGAAATATTGATTTTCACGTGTTGTGCCTTTTTACGTTACTTCTAAGACTTCCAAACAACGCTCCCGGTTGGGCTCGAACCAACAACCTTTCGGTTAACAGCCGAACGCGCTAACCATTGCGCCACGGAAGCTTAGAAAAAGATTGATTGCCGCGTATTGTGGAAAAATTTTGCCTTTTTACGTTACTTCTAAAACTTCAAAACAACGCTCCCGGGTGGGCTCGAACCACCAACCTTTCGGTTAACAGCCGAACGCGCTAACCATTGCGCCACGGAAGCTTAGAGAAATGTTGATTTTCACGTGTTGTGCCTTTTTACGTTACTTCTAAGACTTCCAAACAACGCTCCCGGTTGGGCTCGAACCACCAACCTTTCGGCTAACAGCCGAACGCGCTAACCATTGCGCCACGGAAGCTAAGAAAATGATTGATTGTCAGGTATTGCGGAAAAATTGTGACTTTTTACGTTACTTCTAGGACTTCAAAACAACGCTCAGTGGTAGGCTCGAACCACCAACCTTTCGGTTAACAGCCGAACGCGCTAACCATTGCGCCACGGAAGCTTAGGAAAAGATTGATTGCCGCGTATTGTGGAAAAATTTTGCCTTTTTACGTTACTTCTAAAACTTCAAAACAACGCTCCCGGGTGGGCTCGAACCACCAACCTTTCGGTTAACAGCCGAACGCGCTAACCATTGCGCCACGGAAGCTTAGAGAAATATTGATTTTCACGTGTTGTGACTTTTTACGTTACTTCTAAGACTTCCAAACAACGCTCCCGGTTGGGCGCGAACCACCAACCTTTCAGTTAACAGCCGAACGCGCTAACCATTGCGCCACGGAAGCTTAGAAAATCTTTGATTGTCAGGTATTGTGGAAAAATTTTGCCTTTTTACGTTACTTCTAAGACTTCAAAACAACGCTCCCGGGTGGGCTCGAACGACCTCCTTTTCGGTTAACAGCCGAACGCGCCAACCATTGCGCCACGGAAGCTTAGAAAAAGATTGATTGTCATGTATTGTGGAAAAATTTTGCCTTTTTACAATACTTCTAAGACTTCCAAACAAAGCTCTTGGGTGGGCTCGAACCACCAACCTTTCGGTTAACAGCCGAACGCGCCAACCATTGCGCCACGGAAGCTTAGAAAATGATTGATTGTCAGGTATTGCGGAAAAATTTTGCCTTTTTACCTTACTTCTAAAACTTCTAAACAACGCTCCCGGGTGGGCTCGAACCACCAACCTTTCGGTTAACAGCCGAACGCGCTAACCATTGCGCCACGGAAGCTTAGAAAAAGATTGATTGCCGCGTATTGTGGAAAAATTTTGCCTTTTTACGTTACTTCTAAAACTTCAAAACAACGCTCCCGGGTGGGCTCGAACCACCAACCTTTCGGTTAACAGCCGAACGCGCTAACCATTGCGCCACGGAAGCTTAGAGAAATATTGATTTTCACGTGTTGTGCCTTTTTACGTTACTTCTAAGACTTCCAAACAACGCTCCCGGTTGGGCTTGAACCAACAACCTTTCGGTTAACAGCCGAACGCGCTAACCATTGCGCCACGGAAGCTTAGAAAAAGATTGATTGCCGCGTATTGTGGAAAAATTTTGCCTTTTTACGTTACTTCTAAAACTTCAAAACAACGCTCCCGGGTGGGCTCGAACCACCAACCTTTCGGTTAACAGCCGAACGCGCTAACCATTGCGCCACGGAAGCTTAGAGAAATGTTGATTTTCACGTGTTGTGCCTTTTTACGTTACTTCTAAGACTTCCAAACAACGCTCCCGGTTGGGCTCGAACCACCAACCTTTCGGCTAACAGCCGAACGCGCTAACCATTGCGCCACGGAAGCTAAGAAAATGATTGATTGTCAGGTATTGCGGAAAAATTGTGACTTTTTACGTTACTTCTAGGACTTCAAAACAACGCTCAGTGGTAGGCTCGAACCACCAACCTTTCGGTTAACAGCCGAACGCGCTAACCATTGCGCCACGGAAGCTTAGGAAAAGATTGATTGCCGCGTATTGTGGAAAAATTTTGCCTTTTTACGTTACTTCTAAAACTTCAAAACAACGCTCCCGGGTGGGCTCGAACCACCAACCTTTCGGTTAACAGCCGAACGCGCTAACCATTGCGCCACGGAAGCTTAGAGAAATATTGATTTTCACGTGTTGTGACTTTTTACGTTACTTCTAAGACTTCCAAACAACGCTCCCGGTTGGGCGCGAACCACCAACCTTTCAGTTAACAGCCGAACGCGCTAACCATTGCGCCACGGAAGCTTAGAAAATCTTTGATTGTCAGGTATTGTGGAAAAATTTTGCCTTTTTACGTTACTTCTAAGACTTCAAAACAACGCTCCCGGGTGGGCTCGAACGACCTCCTTTTCGGTTAACAGCCGAACGCGCCAACCATTGCGCCACGGAAGCTTAGAAAAAGATTGATTGTCATGTATTGTGGAAAAATTTTGCCTTTTTACAATACTTCTAAGACTTCCAAACAAAGCTCTTGGGTGGGCTCGAACCACCAACCTTTCGGTTAACAGCCGAACGCGCTAACCATTGCGCCACGGAAGCTTAGAAAAAGATTGATTGTCACGTATTGTGGAAAAATTTTGCCTTTTTACGTTACTTCTAAGACGTCAAAACAACGCTCCCGGGTGGGCTTGAACCACCAACCTTTCGGTTAACAGCCGAACGCGCTAACCATTGCGCCACGGAAGCTTAGAAAATGATTGATTGTCAGGTATTGCGGAAAAATTTTGCCTTTTTACGTTACTTCTAAAACTTCAAAACAACGCTCCCGGGTGGGCTCGAACCACCAACCTTTCGGTTAACAGCCGAACGCGCTAACCATTGCGCCACGGAAGCTTAGAAAAACATTGATTGTCACGTATTGTGGAAAAATTTTGCCTTTTTACGTTACTTCTAAGACGTCAAAACAACGCTCCCGGGTGGGCTTGAACCACCAACCTTTCGGTTAACAGCCGAACGCGCTAACCATTGCGCCACGGAAGCTTAGAAAATGATTGATTGTCAGGTATTGCGGAAAAATTTTGCCTTTTTACGTTACTTCTAAAACTTCAAAACAACGCTCCCGGGTGGGCTCGAACCACCAACCTTTCGGTTAACAGCCGAACGCGCTAACCATTGCGCCACGGAAGCTTAGAGAAATATTGATTTTCACGTGTTGTGACTTTTTACGTTACTTCTAAGACTTCCAAACAACGCTCCCGGTTGGGCGCGAACCACCAACCTTTCAGTTAACAGCCGAACGCGCTAACCATTGCGCCACGGAAGCTTAGAAAATCTTTGATTGTCAGGTATTGTGGAAAAATTTTGCCTTTTTACGTTACTTCTAAGACTTCAAAACAACGCTCCCGGGTGGGCTCGAACGACCTCCTTTTCGGTTAACAGCCGAACGCGCCAACCATTGCGCCACGGAAGCTTAGAAAAAGATTGATTGTCATGTATTGTGGAAAAATTTTGCCTTTTTACAATACTTCTAAGACTTCCAAACAAAGCTCTTGGGTGGGCTCGAACCACCAACCTTTCGGTTAACAGCCGAACGCGCTAACCATTGCGCCACGGAAGCTTAGAAAAAGATTGATTGTCACGTATTGTGGAAAAATTTTGCCTTTTTACGTTACTTCTAAGACGTCAAAACAACGCTCCCGGGTGGGCTTGAACCACCAACCTTTCGGTTAACAGCCGAACGCGCTAACCATTGCGCCACGGAAGCTTAGAAAATGATTGATTGTCAGGTATTGTGGAAAAATTTTGCCTTTTTACGTTACTTCTAAGACTTCAAAACAACGCTCCCGGGTGGGCTCGAACGACCTCCTTTTCGGTTAACAGCCGAACGCGCCAACCATTGCGCCACGGAAGCTTAGAAAAAGATTGATTGTCATGTATTGTGGAAAAATTTTGCCTTTTTACAATACTTCTAAGACTTCCAAACAAAGCTCTTGGGTGGGCTCGAACCACCAACCTTTCGGTTAACAGCCGAACGCGCTAACCATTGCGCCACGGAAGCTTAGAAAAAGATTGATTGTCACGTATTGTGGAAAAATTTTGCCTTTTTACGTTACTTCTAAGACGTCAAAACAACGCTCCCGGGTGGGCTTGAACCACCAACCTTTCGGTTAACAGCCGAACGCGCTAACCATTGCGCCACGGAAGCTTAGAAAATGATTGATTGTCAGGTATTGCGGAAAAATTTTGCCTTTTTACGTTACTTCTAAAACTTCAAAACAACGCTCCCGGGTGGGCTCGAACCACCAACCTTTCGGTTAACAGCCGAACGCGCTAACCATTGCGCCACGGAAGCTTAGAAAAACATTGATTGTCACGTATTGTGGAAAAATTTTGCCTTTTTACGTTACCTCTAAGACGTCAAAACAACGCTCCCGGGTGGGCTTGAACCACCAACCTTTCGGTTAACAGCCGAACGCGCTAACCATTGCGCCACGGAAGCTTAGAAAATGATTGATTGTCAGGTATTGCGGAAAAATTTTGCCTTTTTACGTTACTTCTAAAACTTCAAAACAACGCTCCCGGGTGGGCTCGAACCACCAACCTTTCGGTTAACAGCCGAACGCGCTAACCATTGCGCCACGGAAGCTTAGAGAAATATTGATTTTCACGTGTTGTGACTTTTTACGTTACTTCTAAGACTTCCAAACAACGCTCCCGGTTGGGCGCGAACCACCAACCTTTCAGTTAACAGCCGAACGCGCTAACCATTGCGCCACGGAAGCTTAGAAAATCTTTGATTGTCAGGTATTGTGGAAAAATTTTGCCTTTTTACGTTACTTCTAAGACTTCAAAACAACGCTCCCGGGTGGGCTCGAACGACCTCCTTTTCGGTTAACAGCCGAACGCGCCAACCATTGCGCCACGGAAGCTTAGAAAAAGATTGATTGTCATGTATTGTGGAAAAATTTTGCCTTTTTACAATACTTCTAACACTTCCAAACAAAGCTCTTGGGTGGGCTCGAACCACCAACCTTTCGGTTAACAGCCGAACGCGCTAACCATTGCGCCACGGAAGCTTAGAAAAACATTGATTGTCACGTATTGTGGAAAAATTTTGCCTTTTTACGTTACTTCTAAGACGTCAAAACAACGCTCCCGGGTGGGCTTGAACCACCAACCTTTCGGTTAACAGCCGAACGCGCTAACCATTGCGCCACGGAAGCTTAGAAAATGATTGATTGTCAGGTATTGCGGAAAAATTTTGCCTTTTTACGTTACTTCTAAAACTTCAAAACAACGCTCCCGGGTGGGCTCGAACCACCAACCTTTCGGTTAACAGCCGAACGCGCTAACCATTGCGCCACGGAAGCTTAGAAAAAGATTGATTGCCGCGTATTGTGGAAAAATTTTGCCTTTTTACGTTACTTCTAAAACTTCAAAACAACGCTCCCGGGTGGGCTCGAACCACCAACCTTTCGGTTAACAGCCGAACGCGCTAACCATTGCGCCACGGAAGCTTAGAAAAAGATTGATTGCCGCGTATTGTGGAAAAATTTTGCCTTTTTACGTTACTTCTAAAACTTCAAAACAACGCTCCCGGGTGGGCTCGAACCACCAACCTTTCGGTTAACAGCCGAACGCGCTAACCATTGCGCCACGGAAGCTTAAAAAAACATTGATTGTCACGTATTTTGGAAAAATGTTGCCTTTTTACGTTACTTGTAAGACGTCAAAACAACGCTCCCGGGTGGGCTTGAACCAACAACCTTTCGGTTAACAGCCGAACGCGCTAACCATTGCGCCACGGAAGCTTAGAAAATGATTGATTGCCGCGTATTGTGGAAAAATTTTGCCTTTTTACGTTACTTCTAAAACTTCAAAACAACGCTCCCGGGTGGGCTCGAACCACCAACCTTTCGGTTAACAGCCGAACGCGCTAACCATTGCGCCACGGAAGCTTAGAGAAATATTGATTTTCACGTGCTGTGCCTTTTTACGTTACTTCTAAGACTTCCAAACAACGCTCCCGGTTGGGCTCGAACCAACAACCTTTCGGTTAACAGCCGAACGCGCTAACCATTGCGCCACGGAAGCTTAGAAAAAGATTGATTGCCGCGTATTGTGGAAAAATTTTGCCTTTTTACGTTACTTCTAAAACTTCAAAACAACGCTCCCGGGTGGGCTCGAACCACCAACCTTTCGGTTAACAGCCGAACGCGCTAACCATTGCGCCACGGAAGCTTAGAGAAATATTGATTTTCACGTGTTGTGCCTTTTTACGTTACTTCTAAGACTTCCAAACAACGCTCCCGGTTGGGCTCGAACCACCAACCTTTCGGCTAACAGCCGAACGCGCTAACCATTGCGCCACGGAAGCTAAGAAAATGATTGATTGTCAGGTATTGCGGAAAAATTGTGACTTTTTACGTTACTTCTAGGACTTCAAAACAACGCTCAGTGGTAGGCTCGAACCACCAACCTTTCGGTTAACAGCCGAACGCGCTAACCATTGCGCCACGGAAGCTTAGGAAAAGATTGATTGCCGCGTATTGTGGAAAAATTTTGCCTTTTTACGTTACTTCTAAAACTTCAAAACAACGCTCCCGGGTGGGCTCGAACCACCAACCTTTCGGTTAACAGCCGAACGCGCTAACCATTGCGCCACGGAAGCTTAGGGAAATATTGATTTTCACGTGTTGTGACTTTTTACGTTACTTCTAAGACTTCCAAACAACGCTCCCGGTTGGGCGCGAACCACCAACCTTTCGGTTAACAGCCGAACGCGCTAACCATTGCGCCACGGAAGCTTAGAAAATCTTTGATTGTCAGGTATTGCGGAAAAATTTTGCCTTTTTACGTTACTTCTAAAACTTCAAAACAACGCTCCCGGGTGGGCTCGAACCACCAACCTTTCGGTTAACAGCCGAACGCGCTAACCATTGCGCCACGGAAGCTTAGAAAAAGATTGATTGTCATGTATTGTGGAAAAATTTTGCCTTTTTACAATACTTCTAAGACTTCCAAACAAAGCTCTTGGGTGGGCTCGAACCACCAACCTTTCGGTTAACAGCCGAACGCGCTAACCATTGCGCCACGGAAGCTTAGAAAAACATTGATTGTCACGTATTGTGGAAAAAGTTTGCCTTTTTACGTTACTTCTAAGACGTCAAAACAACGCTCCCGGGTGGGCTTGAACCACCAACCTTTCGGTTAACAGCCGAACGCGCTAACCATTGCGCCACGGAAGCTTAGAAAATGATTGATTGTCAGGTATTGCGGAAAAATTTTGCCTTTTTACGTTACTTCTAAAACTTCAAAACAACGCTCCCGGGTGGGCTCGAACCACCAACCTTTCGGTTAACAGCCGAACGCGCTAACCATTGCGCCACGGAAGCTTAGAAAAAGATTGATTGCCGCGTATTGTGGAAAAATTTTGCCTTTTTACGTTACTTCTAAAACTTCAAAACAACGCTCCCGGGTGGGCTCGAACCACCAACCTTTCGGTTAACAGCCGAACGCGCTAACCATTGCGCCACGGAAGCTTAGAAAAAGATTGATTGCCGCGTATTGTGGAAAAATTTTGCCTTTTTACGTTACTTCTAAAACTTCAAAACAACGCTCCCGGGTGGGCTCGAACCACCAACCTTTCGGTTAACAGCCGAACGCGCTAACCATTGCGCCACGGAAGCTTAGAGAAATATTGATTTTCACGTGTTGTGCCTTTTTACATTACTTCTAAGACTTCCAAACAAAGCTCCCGGTTGGGCTTGAACCACCAACCTTTCGGTTAACAGCCGAACGCGCTAACCATTGCGCCACGGAAGCTTAGAAAATGATTGATTGTCAGGTATTGCGGAAAAATTTTGCCTTTTTACGTTACTTCTAAAACTTCAAAACAACGCTCCCGGGTGGGCTCGAACCACCAACCTTTCGGTTAACAGCCGAACGCGCTAACCATTGCGTCACGGAAGCTTAGAAAAAGATTGATTGCCGCGTATTGTGGAAAAATTTTGCCTTTTTACGTTACTTCTAAAACTTCAAAACAACGCTCCCGGGTGGGCTCGAACCACCAACCTTTCGGTTAACAGCCGAACGCGCTAACCATTGCGCCACGGAAGCTTAGAGAAATATTGATTTTCACGTGTTGTGCCTTTTTACATTACTTCTAAGACTTCCAAACAAAGCTCCCGGTTGGGCTTGAACCACCAACCTTTCGGTTAACAGCCGAACGCGCTAACCATTGCGCCACGGAAGCTTAGAAAATGATTGATTGTCAGGTATTGCGGAAAAATTTTGCCTTTTTACGTTACTTCTAAAACTTCAAAACAACGCTCCCGGGTGGGCTCGAACCACCAACCTTTCGGTTAACAGCCGAACGCGCTAACCATTGCGTCACGGAAGCTTAGAAAAAGATTGATTGCCGCGTATTGTGGAAAAATTTTGCCTTTTTACGTTACTTCTAAAACTTCAAAACAACGCTCCCGGGTGGGCTCGAACCACCAACCTTTCGGTTAACAGCCGAACGCGCTAACCATTGCGCCACGGAAGCTTAGAAAAAGATTGATTGCCGCGTATTGTGGAAAAATTTTGCCTTTTTACGTTACTTCTAAAACTTCAAAACAACGCTCCCGGGTGGGCTCGAACCACCAACCTTTCGGTTAACAGCCGAACGCGCTAACCATTGCGCCACGGAAGCTTAGAAAAAAATTGATTGCCGCGTATTGTGGAAAATTTTTGCCTTTTTACGTTACTTCTAAGACTTCAAAACAACGCTCAGTGGTAGGCTCGAACCACCAACCTTTCGGTTAACAGCCGAACGCGCTAACCATTGCGCCATGGAAGCTTGGAAAATGATTGATTGTCAGGTATTGCGGAAAAATTTTGCCTTTTTACGTTACTTCTAAAACTTCTAAACAACGCTCCCGGGTGGGCTCGAACCACAACCTTTCGGTTAACAGCCGAACGCGCTAACCATTGCGCCACGGAAGCTTAGAAAAAGATTGATTGCCGCATATTGTGGAAAAATTTTGCCTTTTTACGTTACTTCTAAAACTTCAAAACAACGCTCCCGGGTGGGCTCGAACCACCAACCTTTCGGTTAACAGCCGAACGCGCTAACCATTGCGCCACGGAAGCTTAGAGAAATATTGATTTTCACGTGTTGTGCCTTTTTACATTACTTCTAAGACTTCCAAACAAAGCTCCCGGTTGGGCTCGAACCACCAACATTTCGGTTAACAGCCGAACGCGCTAACCATTGCGCCACGGAAGCTTAGAAAAAGATTGATTGCCGCGTATTGTGGAAAAATTTTGCCTTTTTACGTTACTTCTAAAACTTCAAAACAACGCTCCCGGGTGGGCTCGAACCACCAACCTTTCGTTTAACAGCCGAACGCGCTAACCATTGCGCCACGGAAGCTTAGAAAAAGATTGATTGCCGCGTATTGTGGAAAAATTTTGCCTTTTTACGTTACTTCTAAAACTTCAAAACAACGCTCCCGGGTGGGCTCGAACCACCAACCTTTCGGTTAACAGCCGAACGCGCTAACCATTGCGCCACGGAAGCTTAGAAAAAGATTGATTGCCGCGTATTGTGGAAAAATTTTGCCTTTTTACGTTACTTCTAAAACTTCAAAACAACGCTCCCGGGTGGGCTCGAACCACCAACCTTTCGGTTAACAGCCGAACGCGCTAACCATTGCGCCACGGAAGCTTAAAAAAACATTGATTGTCACGTATTGTGGAAAAATGTTGCCTTTTTACGTTACTTGTAAGACGTCAAAACAACGCTCCCGGGTGGGCTTGAACCAACAACCTTTCGGTTAACAGCCGAACGCGCTAACCATTGCGCCACGGAAGCTTAGAAAATGATTGATTGCCGCGTATTGTGGAAAAATTTTGCCTTTTTACGTTACTTCTAAAACTTCAAAACAACGCTCCCGGGTGGGCTCGAACCACCAACCTTTCGGTTAACAGCCGAACGCGCTAACCATTGCGCCACGGAAGCTTAGAGAAATATTGATTTTCACGTGTTGTGCCTTTTTACGTTACTTCTAAGACTTCCAAACAACGCTCCCGGTTGGGCTCGAACCAACAACCTTTCGGTTAACAGCCGAACGCGCTAACCATTGCGCCACGGAAGCTTAGAAAAAGATTGATTGCCGCGTATTGTGGAAAAATTTTGCCTTTTTACGTTACTTCTAAAACTTCAAAACAACGCTCCCGGGTGGGCTCGAACCACCAACCTTTCGGTTAACAGCCGAACGCGCTAACCATTGCGCCACGGAAGCTTAGAGAAATATTGATTTTCACGTGTTGTGCCTTTTTACGTTACTTCTAAGACTTCCAAACAACGCTCCCGGTTGGGCTCGAACCACCAACCTTTCGGCTAACAGCCGAACGCGCTAACCATTGCGCCACGGAAGCTAAGAAAATGATTGATTGTCAGGTATTGCGGAAAAATTGTGACTTTTTACGTTACTTCTAGGACTTCAAAACAACGCTCAGTGGTAGGCTCGAACCACCAACCTTTCGGTTAACAGCCGAACGCGCTAACCATTGCGCCACGGAAGCTTAGGAAAAGATTGATTGCCGCGTATTGTGGAAAAATTTTGCCTTTTTACGTTACTTCTAAAACTTCAAAACAACGCTCCCGGGTGGGCTCGAACCACCAACCTTTCGGTTAACAGCCGAACGCGCTAACCATTGCGCCACGGAAGCTTAGGGAAATATTGATTTTCACGTGTTGTGACTTTTTACGTTACTTCTAAGACTTCCAAACAACGCTCCCGGTTGGGCGCGAACCACCAACCTTTCGGTTAACAGCCGAACGCGCTAACCATTGCGCCACGGAAGCTTAGAAAATCTTTGATTGTCAGGTATTGCGGAAAAATTTTGCCTTTTTACGTTACTTCTAAAACTTCAAAACAACGCTCCCGGGTGGGCTCGAACCACCAACCTTTCGGTTAACAGCCGAACGCGCTAACCATTGCGCCACGGAAGCTTAGAAAAAGATTGATTGTCATGTATTGTGGAAAAATTTTGCCTTTTTACAATACTTCTAAGACTTCCAAACAAAGCTCTTGGGTGGGCTCGAACCACCAACCTTTCGGTTAACAGCCGAACGCGCTAACCATTGCGCCACGGAAGCTTAGAAAAACATTGATTGTCACGTATTGTGGAAAAATTTTGCCTTTTTACGTTACTTCTAAGACGTCAAAACAACGCTCCCGGGTGGGCTTGAACCACCAACCTTTCGGCTAACAGCCGAACGCGCTAACCATTGCGCCACGGAAGCTTAGAAAATGATTGATTGTCAGGTATTGCGGAAAAATTTTGCCTTTTTACGTTACTTCTAAAACTTCAAAACAACGCTCCCGGGTGGGCTCGAACCACCAACCTTTCGGTTAACAGCCGAACGCGCTAACCATTGCGCCACGGAAGCTTAGAAAAAGATTGATTGCCGCGTATTGTGGAAAAATTTTGCCTTTTTACGTTACTTCTAAAACTTCAAAACAACGCTCCCGGGTGGGCTCGAACCACCAACCTTTCGGTTAACAGCCGAACGCGCTAACCATTGCGCCACGGAAGCTTAGAAAAAGATTGATTGCCGCGTATTGTGGAAAAATTTTGCCTTTTTACGTTACTTCTAAAACTTCAAAACAACGCTCCCGGGTGGGCTCGAACCACCAACCTTTCGGTTAACAGCCGAACGCGCTAACCATTGCGCCACGGAAGCTTAGAGAAATATTGATTTTCACGTGTTGTGCCTTTTTACATTACTTCTAAGACTTCCAAACAAAGCTCCCGGTTGGGCTTGAACCACCAACCTTTCGGTTAACAGCCGAACGCGCTAACCATTGCGCCACGGAAGCTTAGAAAATGATTGATTGTCAGGTATTGCGGAAAAATTTTGCCTTTTTACGTTACTTCTAAAACTTCAAAACAACGCTCCCGGGTGGGCTCGAACCACCAACCTTTCGGTTAACAGCCGAACGCGCTAACCATTGCGTCACGGAAGCTTAGAAAAAGATTGATTGCCGCGTATTGTGGAAAAATTTTGCCTTTTTACGTTACTTCTAAAACTTCAAAACAACGCTCCCGGGTGGGCTCGAACCACCAACCTTTCGGTTAACAGCCGAACGCGCTAACCATTGCGCCACGGAAGCTTAGAAAAAGATTGATTGCCGCGTATTGTGGAAAAATTTTGCCTTTTTACGTTACTTCTAAAACTTCAAAACAACGCTCCCGGGTGGGCTCGAACCACCAACCTTTCGGTTAACAGCCGAACGCGCTAACCATTGCGCCACGGAAGCTTAGAAAAAAATTGATTGCCGCGTATTGTGGAAAATTTTTGCCTTTTTACGTTACTTCTAAGACTTCAAAACAACGCTCAGTGGTAGGCTCGAACCACAACCTTTCGGTTAACAGCCGAACGCGCTAACCATTGCGCCACGGAAGCTTAGAAAAAGATTGATTGCCGCATATTGTGGAAAAATTTTGCCTTTTTACGTTACTTCTAAAACTTCAAAACAACGCTCCCGGGTGGGCTCGAACCACCAACCTTTCGGTTAACAGCCGAACGCGCTAACCATTGCGCCACGGAAGCTTAGAGAAATATTGATTTTCACGTGTTGTGCCTTTTTACATTACTTCTAAGACTTCCAAACAAAGCTCCCGGTTGGGCTCGAACCACCAACATTTCGGTTAACAGCCGAACGCGCTAACCATTGCGCCACGGAAGCTTAGAAAAAGATTGATTGCCGCGTATTGTGGAAAAATTTTGCCTTTTTACGTTACTTCTAAAACTTCAAAACAACGCTCCCGGGTGGGCTCGAACCACCACCCTTTCGGTTAACAGCCGAACGCGCTAACCATTGCGCCACGGAAGCTTAGAGAAATATTGATTTTCACGTGTTGTGCCTTTTTACATTACTTCTAAGACTTCCAAACAAAGCTCCCGGTTGGGCTCGAACCACCAACATTTCGATTAACAGCCGAACGCGCTAACCATTGCGCCACGGAAGCTTAGAAAAAGATTGATTGCCGCGTATTGTGGAAAAATTTTGCCTTTTTACGTTACTTCTAAAACTTCAAAACAACGCTCCCGGGTGGGCTCGAACCACCAACCTTTCGGTTAACAGCCGAACGCGCTAACCATTGCGCCACGGAAGCTTAGAAAAAGATTGATTGCCGCGTATTGTGGAAAAATTTTGCCTTTTTACGTTACTTCTAAAACTTCAAAACAACGCTCCCGGGTGGGCTCGAACCACCAACCTTTCGGTTAACAGCCGAACGCGCTAACCATTGCGCCACGGAAGCTTAAAAAAACATTGATTGTCACGTATTGTGGAAAAATGTTGCCTTTTTACGTTACTTGTAAGACGTCAAAACAACGCTCCCGGGTGGGCTTGAACCAACAACCTTTCGGTTAACAGCCGAACGCGCTAACCATTGCGCCACGGAAGCTTAGAAAATGATTGATTGTCAGGTATTGCGGAAAAATTTTGCCTTTTTACCTTACTTCTAAAACTTCTAAACAACGCTCCCGGGTGGGCTCGAACCACCAACCTTTCGGTTAACAGCCGAACGCGCTAACCATTGCGCCACGGAAGCTTAGAAAAACATTGATTGTCACGTATTGTGGAAAAATTTTGCCTTTTTACGTTACTTCTAAGACGTCAAAACAACGCTCCCGGGAGGGCTTGAACCACCAACCTTTCGGTTAACAGCCGAACGCGCTAACCATTGCGCCACGGAAGCTTAGAAAATGATTGATTGTCAGGTATTGCGGAAAAATTTTGCCTTTTTACGTTACTTCTAAAACTTCAAAACAACGCTCCCGGGTGGGCTCGAACCACCAACCTTTCGGTTAACAGCCGAACGCGCTAACCATTGCGCCACGGAAGCTTAGAAAAAGATTGATTGCCGCGTATTGTGGAAAAATTTTGCCTTTTTACGTTACTTCTAAAACTTCAAAACAACGCTCCCGGGTGGGCTCGAACCACCAACCTTTCGGTTAACAGCCGAACGCGCTAACCATTGCGCCACGGAAGCTTAGAAAAAGATTGATTGCCGCGTATTGTGGAAAAATTTTGCCTTTTTACGTTACTTCTAAAACTTCAAAACAACGCTCCCGGGTGGGCTCGAACCACCAACCTTTCGGTTAACAGCCGAACGCGCTAACCATTGCGCCACGGAAGCTTAGAAAAAAATTGATTGCCGCGTATTGTGGAAAATTTTTGCCTTTTTACGTTACTTCTAAGACTTCAAAACAACGCTCAGTGGTAGGCTCGAACCACCAACCTTTCGGTTAACAGCCGAACGCGCTAACCATTGCGCCATGGAAGCTTAGAAAATGATTGATTGTCAGGTATTGCGGAAAAATTTTGCCTTTTTACGTTACTTCTAAAACTTCTAAACAACGCTCCCGGGTGGGCTCGAACCACAACCTTTCGGTTAACAGCCGAACGCGCTAACCATTGCGCCACGGAAGCTTAGAAAAAGATTGATTGCCGCGTATTGTGGAAAAATTTTGCCTTTTTACGTTACTTCTAAAACTTCAAAACAACGCTCCCGGGTGCGCTCGAACCACCCACCTTTCGGTTAACAGCCGAACGCGCTAACCATTGCGCCACGGAAGCTTAGAGAAATATTGATTTTCACGTGTTGTGCCTTTTTACATTACTTCTAAGACTTCCAAACAAAGCTCCCGGTTGGGCTCGAACCACCAACATTTCGGTTAACAGCCGAACGCGCTAACCATAGCGCCACGGAAGCTTAGAAAATGAATGATTGTCAGGTATTGCGGAAAAATTTTGCCTTTTTACCTTACTTCTAAAACTTCTAAACAACGCTCCCGGGTGGGCTCGAACCACCAACCTTTCGGTTTACAGCCGAACGCGCTAACCATTACGCCACGGAAGCTTAGAAAAACATTGATTGCAGCGTATTGTGGAAAAATTTTGCCTTTTTACGTTACTTCTAAAACTTCAAAACAACGCTCCCGGGTGGGCGCGAACCACCAAACTTAAGGTTAACAGCCGAACGCGCTAACCATTGCGCCACGGAAGCTTAGAAAAAGATTGATTGCCGCGTATTGTGGAAAAATTTTGCCTTTTTACGTTACTTCTAAGACTTCAAAACAACGCTCAGTGGTAGGCTCGAACCACCAACCTTTCGGTTAACAGCCGAACGCGCTAACCATTGCGCCACGGAAGCTTAGACAATGATTGATTGTCAGGTATTGCGGAAAAATTTTGCATTTTTACGTTACTTCTAAAACTTCTAAACAACGCTCCCGGGTGGGCTCGAACCACCAACCTTTCGGTTAACAGCCGAACGCGCTAACCATTGCGCCACGGAAGCTTAGAAAAAAATTGATTGCCGCGTATTGTGGAAAAATTTTGCCTTTTTACGTTACTTCTAAAACTTCAAAACAACGCTCCCGGGTGGGCTCGAACCACCAACCTTTCGGTTAACAGCCGAACGCTCTAACCATTGCGCCACGGAAGCTTAGAGAAATATTGATTTTCACGTGTTGTGCCTTTTTACGTTACTTCTACGACTTCCAAACAACGCTCCCGGTTGGGCTCGAACCAACAACATTTGGGTTAACAGCCGAACGCGCTAACCATTGCGCCACGGAAGCTTAGAAAAAAATTGATTGCCGCGTATTGTGGAAAAATTTTGCCTTTTTACGTTACTTCTAAAACTTCAAAACAACGCTCCCGGGTGGGCTCGAACCACCAACCTTTCGGTTAACAGCCGAACGCGCTAACCATTGCGCCACGGAAGCTTAGAGAAATATTGATTTTCACGTGTTGTGCCTTTTTACGTTACTTCTAAGACTTCCAAACAACGCTCCCGGTTGGGCTCGAACCACCAACATTTCGGTTAACAGCCGAACGCGCTAACCATTGCGCCACGGAAGCTTAGAAAAAAATTGATTGCCGCGTATTGTGGAAAAATTTTGCCTTTTTACGTTACTTCTAAAACTTCAAAACAACGCTCCCGGGTGGGCTCGAACCACCAACCTTTCGGTTAACAGCCGAACGCGCTAACCATTGCGCCACGGAAGCTTAGAAAAAGATTGATTGCCGCGTATTGTGGAAAAATTTGGCCTTTTTACGTTACTTCTAAAACTTCAAAACAACGCTCCCGGGTGGGCTCGAACCACCAACCTTTCGGTTAACAGCCGAACGCGCTAACCACTGCGCCACGGAAGCTTAGAGAAATATATATTTTCACGTGTTGTGCCTTTTTACGTTACTTATAAGACTTCCAAACAACGCTCCCGGTTGGGCTCGAACCAACAACCTTTCGGTTAACAGCCGAACGCGCTAACCATTGCGCCACGGAAGCTTAGAAAAAGATTGATTGCCGCGTATTGTGGAAAAATTTTGACTTTTTACGTTACTTCTAAAACTTCAAAACAACGCTCCCGGGTGGGCTCGAACCACCAACCTTTCGGTTAACAGCCGAACGCGCTAACCATTGCGCCACGGAAGCTTAGAAAAATATTGATTTTCACGTGTTGTGCCTTTTTACGTTACTTCTAAGACTTCCAAACAACGCTCCCGGTTGGGCTCGAACCACCAACATTTCGGTTAACAGCCGAACGCGCTAATCATTGCGCCACGGAAGCTTAGAAAAAGATTGATTGCCGCGTATTGTGGAAAAATTTTGCCTTTTTACGTTACTTCTAAAACTTCAAAACAACGCTCCCGGGTGGGCTCGAACCACCAACCTTTCGGTTAACAGCCAAACGCGCTAACCATTGCGCCACGGAAGCTTAGAAAAAGATTGATTGCCGCGTATTGTGGAAAAATTTTGCCTTTTTACGTTACTTCTAAAACTTCAAAACAACGCTCCCGGGTGGGCTCGAACCACCAACCTTTCGGTTAACAGCCGAACGCGCTAACCATTGCGCCACGGAAGCTTAGAAAATGATTGATTGTCAGGTATTGCGGAAAAATTTTGCCTTTTTACGTTGCTTCTAAAACTTCTAAACAACGCTCCCGGGTGGGCTCGAACCACCAACCTTTCGGTTAACAGCCGAACGCGCTAACCATTGCGCCACGGAAGCTTAGAAAAAGATTGATTGCCGCGTATTGTGGAAAAATTTTGCCTTTTTACGTTACTTCTAAAACTTCAAAACAACGCTCCCGGGTGGGCTCGAACCACCAACCTTTCGGTTAACAGCCGAACGCGCTAACCATTGCGCCACGGAAGCTTAGAAAAAGATTGATTGCCGCGTATTGTGGAAAAACTTTGCCTTTTTACGTTACTTCTAAAACTTAAAACAACGCTCCCGGGTGGGCTCGAACCACCAACCTTTCGGTTAACAGCCGAACGCGCTACCCATTGCGCCACGGAAGCTTAGAGAAATATTGATTTTCACGTGTTGTGCCTTTTTACGTTACTTCTAAGACTTCCAAACAACGCTCCCGGTTGGGCTCGAACCACCAACCTTTCGGTTAACAGCCGAACGCGCTAACCATTGCGCCACGGAAGCTTAGAAAAACATTGATTGTCACGTATTGTGGAAAAATTTTGCCTTTTTACGTTACTTCTAAGACGTCAAAACAACGTTCCCGGGTGGGCTTGAACCACCAACCTTTCGGTTAACAGCCGAACGCGCTAACCATTGCGCCACGGAAGCTTAGAAAAAGATTGATTGCCGCGTATTGTGGAAAAACTTTGCCTTTTTACGTTACTTCTAAAACTTCAAAACAACGCTCCCGGGTGGGCTCGAACCACCAACCTTTCGGTTAACAGCCGAACGCGTTAACCATTGCGCCACGGAAGCTTAGAAAAAGATTGATTTCCGCGTATTGTGGAAAAACTTTGCCTTTTTACGTTACTTCTAAAACTTAAAACAACGCTCCCGGGTGGGCTCGAACCACCAACCTTTCGGTTAACAGCCGAACGCGCTAACCATTGCGCCACGGAAGCTTAGAGAAATATTGATTTTCACGTGTTGTGCCTTTTTACGTTACTTCTAAGACTTCCAAACAACGCTCCCGGTTGGGCTCGAACCACCAACCTTTCGGTTAACAGCCGAACGCGCTAACCATTGCGCCACGGAAGCTTAGAAAATGTTTGATTGTCAGGTATTGTGGAAAAATTTTGCCTTTTTACTTTACTTCTAAGACTTCAAAACAACGCTCCCGGGTGGGCTCGAACGATCTCCTTTTCGGTTAACAGCCGAACGCGCTAACAATTGCGCCACGGAAGCTTAGAAAAAGATTGATTGTCATGTATTGTGGAAAAATTTTGCCTTTTTACGTTACTTCTAAGACTTCAAACCAAAGCTCTTGGGTGGGCTCGAACGTCCAACCTTTCGGTTAACAGCCGAACGCGCTCACTATTGCACCACGGAAGCTTATAAAAACATTGATTGTCACGTATTGTGGAAAAATTTTGCCTTTTTACGTTACTTCTAAGACGTCAAAACAACGTTCCCGGGTGGGCTTGAACCACCAACCTTTCGGTTAACAGCCGAACGCGCTAACCATTGCGCCACGGAAGCTTAGAAAAAGATTGATTGCCGCGTATTGTGGAAAAACTTTGCCTTTTTACGTTACTTCTAAAACTTCAAAACAACGCTCCCGGGTGGGCTCGAACCACCAACCTTTCGGTTAACAGCCGAACGCGCTAACCATTGCGCCACGGAAGCTTAGAGAAATATTGATTTTCACGTGTTGTGCCTTTTTACGTTACTTCTAAGACTTCCAAACAACGCGCCCGGTTGGGCTCGAACCACCAACCTTTCGGATAACAGCCGAACTCGCTAACCATTGCGCCACGGAAGCTAAGAAAATGATTGATTGTCAGGTATAGCGGAAAAATTGTGACTTTTTACGTTACTTCTAAGACTTCAAAACAACGCTCAGTGGTAGGCTCGAACCACCAACCTTTCGGTTAACAGCCGAACGCGCTAACCATTGCGCCACGGAAGCTTAGAAAAAGATTGATTGCCGCGTATTGTGGAAAAATTTTGCCTTTTTACGTTACTTCTAAAACTTCAAAACAACGCTACCGGCTGGGCTCGAACCACCAACCTTTCGGTTAACAGCCGAACGCGCTAACCATTGCGCCACGGAAGCTTAGAGAAATATTGATTTTCACGTGTTGTGCCTTTTTACGTTACTTCTAAGACTTCCAAACAACGCTCCCGGTTGGGCTCGAACCACCAACCTTTCGGTTAACAGCCGAACGCGCTAACCATTGCGCCACGGAAGCTTAGAAAATCTTTGATTGTCAGGTATTGTGGAAAAATTTTGCCTTTTTACGTTACTTCTAAGACTTCAAAACAACGCTCCCGGGTGGGCTCGAACGACCTCCTTTTCGGTTAACAGCCGAACGCGCTAACCATTGCGCCACGGAAGCTTAGAAAAAGATTGATTGTCATGTATTGTGGAAAAATTTTGCCTTTTTACGTTACTTCTAAGACTTCAAAACAAAGCTCTTGGGTGGGCTTGAACCACCAACCTTTCGGTTAACAGCCGAACGCGCTAACCATTGCGCCACGGAAGCTTAGAGAAATATTGATTTTCACGTGTTGTGCCTTTTTACGTTACTTCTAAGACTTCCAAACAACGCTCCCGGTTGGGCTCGAACCACCAACCTTTCGGTTAACAGCCGAACGCGCTAACCATTGCGCCACGGAAGCTTAGAAAATGATTGATTGCCGCGTATTGTGGAAAAATTTTGCCTTTTTACGTTACTTCTATAACTTCTAAACAACGCTCCCGGGTGGGCTCGAACCTCCAACCTTTCGGTTAACAGCCGAACGCGCTAACCATTGCGCCACGGAAGCTTATAGAAGTATTGACTTTCACGTATTGTGGAAAAATTGTGCCTTTTCACGTTACTTCTAAGACTTCCAAACAACGCTCCCGGTTGGGCTCGAACCACCAACCTTTCGGTTAACAGCCGAACGCGCTAACCATTGCGCCACGGAACCTAAGAAAGTGATTGATTGTCAGGTATTACGGAAAAATTGTGACTTTTTACGTTACTTCTAAGACTTCAAAACAACGCTCAGTGGTAGGCTCGAACCACCAACCTTTCGGTTAACAGCCGAACGCGCTAACCATTGCGCCACGGAAGCTTAGAAAATGATTGATTGTCAGGTATTGCGGAAAAATTTTGCCTTTTTACGTTGCTTCTAAAACTTCTAAACAACGCTCCCGGATGGGCTCGAACCACCAACCTTTCGGTTAACAGCCGAACGCGCTAACCATTGCGCCACGGAAGCTTAGAAAAAGATTGATTGCCGCGTATTGTGGAAAAATTTTGCCTTTTTACGTTACTTCTAAAACTACAAAACAACGCTCCCGGGTGGGCTCGAACCACCAACCTTTCGGTTAACAGCCGAACGCGCTAACCATTGCGCCACGGAAGCTTAGAAAAAGATTGATTGCCGCGTATTGTGGAAAAACTTTGCCTTTTTACGTTACTTCTAAAACTTAAAACAACGCTCCCGGGTGGGCTCGAACCACCAACCTTTCGGTTAACAGCCGAACGCGCTAACCATTGCGCCACGGAAGCTTAGAGAAATATTGATTTTCACGTGTTGTGCCTTTTTACGTTACTTCTAAGACTTCCAAACAACGCTCCCAGTTGGGCTCGAACCACCAACCTTTCGGTTAACAGCCGAACGCGCTAACCATTGCGCCACGGAAGCTTAGAAAATGTTTGATTGTCAGGTATTGTGGAAAAATTTTCCTTTTTACGTTACTTCTAAGACTTCAAAACAACGCTCCCGGGTGGGCTCGAACGATCTCCTTTTCGGTTAACAGCCGAACGCGCTAACCATTGCGCCACGGAAGCTTAGAAAAAGATTGATTGTCATGTATTGTGGGAAAATTTTGCCTTTTTACTTTACTTCTAAGACTTCAAACCAAAGCTCTTGGGTGGGCTCGAACCACCAATCTTTCGGTTAACAGCCGAACGCGCTCACCATTGCGCCACGGAAGCTTAGAAAAACATTGATTGTCACGTATTGTGGAAAAATTTTGCCTTTTTACGTTACTTCTAAGACGTCAAAACAACGTTCCCGGGTGGGCTTGAACCACCAATCTTTCGGTTAACAGCCGAACGCGCTAACCATTGCGCCACGGAAGCTTAGAAAAAGATTGATTGCCGCGTATTGTGGAAAAACTTTGCCTTTTTACGTTACTTCTAAAACTTCAAAACAACGCTCCCGGGTGGGCTCGAACCACCAACCTTTCGGTTAACAGCCGAACGCGCTAACCATTGCGCCACGGAAGCTTAGAAAAAGATTGATTGCCGCGTATTGTGGAAAAATTTTGCCTTTTTACGTTACTTCTAAAACTTCAAAACAACGCTCCCGGCTGGGCTCGAACCACCAACCTTTCGGTTAACAGCCGAACGCGCTAACCATTGCGCCACGGAAGCTTAGAGAAATATTGATTTTCACGTGTTGTGCCTTTTTACGTTACTTCTAAGACTTCCAAACAACGCTCCCGGTTGGGCTCGAACCACCAACCTTTCGGTTAACAGCCGAACGCGCTAACCATTGCGCCACGGAAGCTTAGAAAATCTTTGATTGTCAGGTATTGTGGAAAAATTTTGCCTTTTTACGTTACTTCTAAGACTTCAAAACAACGCTCCCGGGTGGGCTCGAACGACCTACTTTTCGGTTAACAGCAGAACGCGCTAACCATTGCGCCACGGAAGCTTAGAAAAAGATTGATTGTCATGTATTGTGGAAAAATTTTGCCTTTTTACGTTACTTCTAAGACTTCAAAACAAAGCTCTTGGGTGGGCTTGAACCACCAACCTTTCGGTTAACAGCCGAACGCGCTAACCATTGCGCCACGGAAGCTTAGAGAAATATTGATTTTCACGTGTTGTGCCTTTTTACGTTACTTCTAAGACTTCCAAACAACGCTCCCGGTTGGGCTCGAACCACCAACCTTTCGGTTAACAGCCGAACGCGCTAACCATTGCGCCACGGAAGCTAAGAAAGTGATTGATTGTCAGGTATTGCGGAAAAATTGTGACTTTTTACGTTACTTTTAAGACTTCAAAACAACGCTCAGTGGTAGCCTCGAACCACCAACCTTTCGGTTAACAGCCGAACGCGCTAACCATTGCGCCACGGAAGCTTAGAAAATGTTTGATTGTAAGGTATCGTGGAAAAATTTTGCCTTTTTACGTTACTTCTAAGACTTCAAAACAACTCTCCCGGGTGGGCTTGAACCACCAACCTTTCGGTTAACAGCCGAACGCGCTAACCATTGCGCCACGGAAGCTTAGAAAAAGATTGATTGTCATGTATTGTGGAAAAATTTTGCCTATTTACGTTACTTCTAAGACGTCAAAACAACGCTCCCGGGTGGGCTTGAACCACCAACCTTTCGGTTAACAGCCGAACGCGCTAACCATTGCGCCACGGAAGCTTAGAAAATGTTTGATTGTCAGGTATTGTGGAAAAATTTTGCCTTTTTACTTTACTTCTAAGACTTCAAAACAACGCTCCCGGGTGGGCTCGAACGATCTCCTTTTCGGTTAACAGCCGAACGCGCTAACAATTGCGCCACGGAAGCTTAGAAAAAGATTGATTGTCATGTATTGTGGAAAAATTTTGCCTTTTTACGTTACTTCTAAGACTTCAAACCAAAGCTCTTGGGTGGGCTCGAACGTCCAACCTTTCGGTTAACAGCCGAACGCGCTCACTATTGCACCACGGAAGCTTAGAAAAACATTGATTGTCACGTATTGTGGAAAAATTTTGCCTTTTTACGTTACTTCTAAGACGTCAAAACAACGTTCCCGGGTGGGCTTGAACCACCAACCTTTCGGTTAACAGCCGAACGCGCTAACCATTGCGCCACGGAAGCTTAGAAAAAGATTGATTGCCGCGTATTGTGGAAAAACTTTGCCTTTTTACGTTACTTCTAAAACTTCAAAACAACGCTCCCGGGTGGGCTCGAACCACCAACCTTTCGGTTAACAGCCGAACGCGCTAACCATTGCGCCACGGAAGCTTAGAGAAATATTGATTTTCACGTGTTGTGCCTTTTTACGTTACTTCTAAGACTTCCAAACAACGCTCCCGGTTGGGCTCGAACCACCAACCTTTCGGATAACAGCCGAACTCGCTAACCATTGCGCCACGGAAGCTAAGAAAATGATTGATTGTCAGGTATAGCGGAAAAATTGTGACTTTTTACGTTACTTCTAAGACTTCAAAACAACGCTCAGTGGTAGGCTCGAACCACCAACCTTTCGGTTAACAGCCGAACGCGCTAACCATTGCGCCACGGAAGCTTAGAAAAAGATTGATTGCCGCGTATTGTGGAAAAATTTTGCCTTTTTACGTTACTTCTAAAACTTCAAAACAACGCTACCGGCTGGGCTCGAACCACCAACCTTTCGGTTAACAGCCGAACGCGCTAACCATTGCGCCACGGAAGCTTAGAAAATGTTTGATTGTAAGGTATCGTGGAAAAATTTTGCCTTTTTACGTTACTTCTAAGACTTCAAAACAACTCTCCCGGGTGGGCTTGAACCACCAACCTTTCGGTTAACAGCCGAACGCGCTAACCATTGCGCCACGGAAGCTTAGAAAAAGATTGATTGTCATGTATTGTGGAAAAATTTTGCCTATTTACGTTACTTCTAAGACGTCAAAACAACGCTCCCGGGTGGGCTTGAACCACCAACCTTTCGGTTAACAGCCGAACGCGCTAACCATTGCGCCACGGAAGCTTAGAAAATGTTTGATTGTCAGGTATTGTGGAAAAATTTTGCCTTTTTACTTTACTTCTAAGACTTCAAAACAACGCTCCCGGGTGGGCTCGAACGATCTCCTTTTCGGTTAACAGCCGAACGCGCTAACAATTGCGCCACGGAAGCTTAGAAAAAGATTGATTGTCATGTATTGTGGAAAAATTTTGCCTTTTTACGTTACTTCTAAGACTTCAAACCAAAGCTCTTGGGTGGGCTCGAACGTCCAACCTTTCGGTTAACAGCCGAACGCGCTCACTATTGCACCACGGAAGCTTAGAAAAACATTGATTGTCACGTATTGTGGAAAAATTTTGCCTTTTTACGTTACTTCTAAGACGTCAAAACAACGTTCCCGGGTGGGCTTGAACCACCAACCTTTCGGTTAACAGCCGAACGCGCTAACCATTGCGCCACGGAAGCTTAGAAAAAGATTGATTGCCGCGTATTGTGGAAAAACTTTGCCTTTTTACGTTACTTCTAAAACTTCAAAACAACGCTCCCGGGTGGGCTCGAACCACCAACCTTTCGGTTAACAGCCGAACGCGCTAACCATTGCGCCACGGAAGCTTAGAGAAATATTGATTTTCACGTGTTGTGCCTTTTTACGTTACTTCTAAGACTTCCAAACAACGCTCCCGGTTGGGCTCGAACCACCAACCTTTCGGATAACAGCCGAACTCGCTAACCATTGCGCCACGGAAGCTAAGAAAATGATTGATTGTCAGGTATAGCGGAAAAATTGTGACTTTTTACGTTACTTCTAAGACTTCAAAACAACGCTCAGTGGTAGGCTCGAACCACCAACCTTTCGGTTAACAGCCGAACGCGCTAACCATTGCGCCACGGAAGCTTAGAAAAAGATTGATTGCCGCGTATTGTGGAAAAATTTTGCCTTTTTACGTTACTTCTAAAACTTCAAAACAACGCTACCGGCTGGGCTCGAACCACCAACCTTTCGGTTAACAGCCGAACGCGCTAACCATTGCGCCACGGAAGCTTAGAGAAATATTGATTTTCACGTGTTGTGCCTTTTTACGTTACTTCTAAGACTTCCAAACAACGCTCCCGGTTGGGCTCGAACCACCAACCTTTCGGTTAACAGCCGAACGCGCTAACCATTGCGCCACGGAAGCTTAGAAAATCTTTGATTGTCAGGTATTGTGGAAAAATTTTGCCTTTTTACGTTACTTCTAAGACTTCAAAACAACGCTCCCGGGTGGGCTCGAACGACCTCCTTTTCGGTTAACAGCCGAACGCGCTAACCATTGCGCCACGGAAGCTTAGAAAAAGATTGATTGTCATGTATTGTGGAAAAATTTTGCCTTTTTACGTTACTTCTAAGACTTCAAAACAAAGCTCTTGGGTGGGCTTGAACCACCAACCTTTCGGTTAACAGCCGAACGCGCTAACCATTGCGCCACGGAAGCTTAGAGAAATATTGATTTTCACGTGTTGTGCCTTTTTACGTTACTTCTAAGACTTCCAAACAACGCTCCCGGTTGGGCTCGAACCACCAACCTTTCGGTTAACAGCCGAACGCGCTAACCATTGCGCCACGGAAGCTTAGAAAATGATTGATTGCCGCGTATTGTGGAAAAATTTTGCCTTTTTACGTTACTTCTATAACTTCTAAACAACGCTCCCGGGTGGGCTCGAACCTCCAACCTTTCGGTTAACAGCCGAACGCGCTAACCATTGCGCCACGGAAGCTTATAGAAGTATTGACTTTCACGTATTGTGGAAAAATTGTGCCTTTTCACGTTACTTCTAAGACTTCCAAACAACGCTCCCGGTTGGGCTCGAACCACCAACCTTTCGGTTAACAGCCGAACGCGCTAACCATTGCGCCACGGAACCTAAGAAAGTGATTGATTGTCAGGTATTACGGAAAAATTGTGACTTTTTACGTTACTTCTAAGACTTCAAAACAACGCTCAGTGGTAGGCTCGAACCACCAACCTTTCGGTTAACAGCCGAACGCGCTAACCATTGCGCCACGGAAGCTTAGAAAATGATTGATTGTCAGGTATTGCGGAAAAATTTTGCCTTTTTACGTTGCTTCTAAAACTTCTAAACAACGCTCCCGGATGGGCTCGAACCACCAACCTTTCGGTTAACAGCCGAACGCGCTAACCATTGCGCCACGGAAGCTTAGAAAAAGATTGATTGCCGCGTATTGTGGAAAAATTTTGCCTTTTTACGTTACTTCTAAAACTACAAAACAACGCTCCCGGGTGGGCTCGAACCACCAACCTTTCGGTTAACAGCCAAACGCGCTAACCATTGCGCCACGGAAGCTTAGAAAAAGATTGATTGCCGCGTATTGTGGAAAAACTTTGCCTTTTTACGTTACTTCTAAAACTTAAAACAACGCTCCCGGGTGGGCTCGAACCACCAACCTTTCGGTTAACAGCCGAACGCGCTAACCATTGCGCCACGGAAGCTTAGAGAAATATTGATTTTCACGTGTTGTGCCTTTTTACGTTACTTCTAAGACTTCCAAACAACGCTCCCAGTTGGGCTCGAACCACCAACCTTTCGGTTAACAGCCGAACGCGCTAACCATTGCGCCACGGAAGCTTAGAAAATGTTTGATTGTCAGGTATTGTGGAAAAATTTTCCTTTTTACGTTACTTCTAAGACTTCAAAACAACGCTCCCGGGTGGGCTCGAACGATCTCCTTTTCGGTTAACAGCCGAACGCGCTAACCATTGCGCCACGGAAGCTTAGAAAAAGATTGATTGTCATGTATTGTGGGAAAATTTTGCCTTTTTACGTTACTTCTAAGACTTCAAACCAAAGCTCTTGGGTGGGCTCGAACCACCAATCTTTCGGTTAACAGCCGAACGCGCTCACCATTGCGCCACGGAAGCTTAGAAAAACATTGATTGTCACGTATTGTGGAAAAATTTTGCCTTTTTACGTTACTTCTAAGACGTCAAAACAACGTTCCCGGGTGGGCTTGAACCACCAATCTTTCGGTTAACAGCCGAACGCGCTAACCATTGCGCCACGGAAGCTTAGAAAAAGATTGATTGCCGCGTATTGTGGAAAAACTTTGCCTTTTTACGTTACTTCTAAAACTTCAAAACAACGCTCCCGGGTGGGCTCGAACCACCAACCTTTCGGTTAACAGCCGAACGCGCTAACCATTGCGCCACGGAAGCTTAGAAAAAGATTGATTGCCGCGTATTGTGGAAAAATTTTGCCTTTTTACGTTACTTCTAAAACTTCAAAACAACGCTCCCGGCTGGGCTCGAACCACCAACCTTTCGGTTAACAGCCGAACGCGCTAACCATTGCGCCACGGAAGCTTAGAGAAATATTGATTTTCACGTGTTGTGCCTTTTTACGTTACTTCTAAGACTTCCAAACAACGCTCCCGGTTGGGCTCGAACCACCAACCTTTCGGTTAACAGCCGAACGCGCTAACCATTGCGCCACGGAAGCTTAGAAAATCTTTGATTGTCAGGTATTGTGGAAAAATTTTGCCTTTTTACGTTACTTCTAAGACTTCAAAACAACGCTCCCGGGTGGGCTCGAACGACCTACTTTTCGGTTAACAGCAGAACGCGCTAACCATTGCGCCACGGAAGCTTAGAAAAAGATTGATTGTCATGTATTGTGGAAAAATTTTGCCTTTTTACGTTACTTCTAAGACTTCAAAACAAAGCTCTTGGGTGGGCTTGAACCACCAACCTTTCGGTTAACAGCCGAACGCGCTAACCATTGCGCCACGGAAGCTTAGAGAAATATTGATTTTCACGTGTTGTGCCTTTTTACGTTACTTCTAAGACTTCCAAACAACGCTCCCGGTTGGGCTCGAACCACCAACCTTTCGGTTAACAGCCGAACGCGCTAACCATTGCGCCACGGAAGCTAAGAAAGTGATTGATTGTCAGGTATTGCGGAAAAATTGTGACTTTTTACGTTACTTTTAAGACTTCAAAACAACGCTCAGTGGTAGCCTCGAACCACCAACCTTTCGGTTAACAGCCGAACGCGCTAACCATTGCGCCACGGAAGCTTAGAAAATGTTTGATTGTAAGGTATCGTGGAAAAATTTTGCCTTTTTACGTTACTTCTAAGACTTCAAAACAACTCTCCCGGGTGGGCTTGAACCACCAACCTTTCGGTTAACAGCCGAACGCGCTAACCATTGCGCCACGGAAGCTTAGAAAAAGATTGATTGTCATGTATTGTGGAAAAATTTTGCCTATTTACGTTACTTCTAAGACGTCAAAACAACGCTCCCGGGTGGGCTTGAACCACCAACCTTTCGGTTAACAGCCGAACGCGCTAACCATTGCGCCACGGAAGCTTAGAAAATGATTGATTGCCGCGTATTGTGGAAAAAGTTTGCCTTTTTACGTTACTTCTATAACTTCTAAACAACGCTCCCGGGTGGGCTCGAACCTCCAACCTTTCGGTTAACAGCCGAACGCGCTAACCATTGCGCCACGGAAGCTTATAGAAGTATTGACTTTCATGTATTGTGGAAAAATTGTGCCTTTTCACGTTACTTCTAAGACTTCCAAACAACGCTCCCGGTTGGGCTCGAACCACCAACCTTTCGGTTAACAGCCGAACGCGCTAACCATTGCGCCACGGAACCTAAGAAAGTGATTGATTGTCAGGTATTACGGAAAAATTGTGACTTTTTACGTTACTTCTAAGACTTCAAAACAACGCTCAGTGGTAGGCTCGAACCACCAACCTTTCGGTTAACAGACGAACGCGCTAACCATTGCGCCACGGAAGCTTAGGAAATGATTGATTGTCAGGTATTGCGGAAAAATTTTGCCTTTTTACGTTGCTTCTAAAACTTCTAAACAACGCTCCCGGATGGGCTCGAACCACCAACCTTTCGGTTAACAGCCGAACGCGCTAACCATTGCGCCACGGAAGCTTAGAAAAAGATTGATTGCCGCGTATTGTGGAAAAATTTTGCCTTTTTACGTTACTTCTAAAACTACAAAACAACGCTAACGGGTGGGCTCGAACCACCAACCTTTCGGTTAACAGCCGAACGCGCTAACCATTGCGCCACGGAAGCTTAGAAAAAGATTGATTGCCGCGTATTGTGGAAAAACTTTGCCTTTTTACGTTACTTCTAAAACTTAAAACAACGCTCCCGGGTGGGCTCGAACCACCAACCTTTCGGTTAACAGCCGAACGCGCTAACCATTGCGCCACGGAAGCTTAGAGAAATATTGATTTTCACGTGTTGTGCCTTTTTACGTTACTTCTAAGACTTCCAAACAACGCTCCCGGTTGGGCTCGAACCACCAACCTTTCGGTTAACAGCCGAACGCGCTAACCATTGCGCCACGGAAGCTTAGAAAATGTTTGATTGTCAGGTATTGTGGAAAAATTTTCCTTTTTACGTTACTTCTAAGACTTCAAAACAACGCTCCCGGGTGGGCTCGAACGATCTCCTTTTCGGTTAACAGCCGAACGCGCTAACCATTGCGCCACGGAAGCTTAGAAAAAGATTGATTGTCATGTATTGTGGGAAAATTTTGCCTTTTTACGTTACTTCTAAGACTTCAAACCAAAGCTCTTGGGTGGGCTCGAACCACCAACCTTTCGGTTAACAGCCGAACGCGCTCACCATTGCGCCACGGAAGCTTAGAAAAACATTGATTGTCACGTATTGTGGAAAAATTTTGCCTTTTTACGTTACTTCTAAGACGTCAAAACAACGTTCCTGGGTGGGCTTGAACCACCAACCTTTCGGTTAACAGCCGAACGCGCTAACCATTGCGCCACGGAAGCTTAGAAAAAGATTGATTGCCGCGTATTGTGGAAAAACTTTGCCTTTTTACGTTACTTCTAAAACTTCAAAACAACGCTCCAGGGTGGGCTCGAACCACCAACATTTCGGTTAACAGCCGAACGCGCTAACCATTGCGCCACGGAAGCTTAGAGAAATATTGATTTTCACGTGTTGTGCCTTTTTGCGTTACTTCTAAGACTTCCAAACAACGCTCTCGGTTGGGCTCGAACCACCAATCTTTCGGTTAACAGCCGAACGCGCTAACCATTGCGCCACGGAAGCTAAGACAATGATTTATTGTCAGGTATTGCGGAAAAATTGTGACTTTTTACGTTACTTTTAAGACTTCAAAACAACGCTCAGTGGTAGCCTCGAACCACCAACCTTTCGGTTAACAGCTGAACGCGCTAACCATTGCGCCACGGAAGCTTAGAAAATGTTTGATTGTCAGGTATCGTGGAAAAATTTTGCCTTTTTACGTTACTTCTAAAACTTAAAACAACGCTCCCGGGTGGGCTCGAACCACCAACCTTTCGGTTAACAGCCGAACGCGCTAACCATTGCGCCACGGAAGCTTAGAGAAATATTGATTTTCACGTGTTGTGCCTTTTTACGTTACTTCTAAGACTTCCAAACAACGCTCCCGGGTGGGCTTGAACCACCAACCTTTCGGTTAACAGCCGAACGCGCTAACCATTGCGCCACGGAAGCTTAGAAAAAGATTGATTGTCATGTATTGTGGAAATATTTTGCCTTTTTACGTTACTTCTAAGACGTCAAAACAACGCTCCCGGGTGGGCTTGAACCACCAAGCTTTCGGTTAACAGCCGAACGCGCTAACCATTGCGCCACGGAAGCTTAGAAAAAGATTGATTGCCGCGTATTGTGGAAAAATTTTGCCTTTTTACGTTACTTCTAAAACTTCAAAACAACGCTCCCGGGTGGGCTCGAACCTCCAACCTTTCGGTTAACAGCCGAACGCGCTAACCATTGCGCCACGGAAGCTAAGAAAGTGATTGATTGTCAGGTATTGCGGAAAAATTGTGACTTTTTACGTTACTTTTAAGACTTCAAAACAACGCTCAGTGGTAGCCTCGAACCACCAACCTTTCGGTTAACAGCCGAACGCGCTAACCATTGCGCCACGGAAGCTTAGAAAATGTTTGATTGTAAGGTATCGTGGAAAAATTTTGCCTTTTTACGTTACTTCTAAGACTTCAAAACAACTCTCCCGGGTGGGCTTGAACCACCAACCTTTCGGTTAACAGCCGAACGCGCTAACCATTGCGCCACGGAAGCTTAGAAAAAGATTGATTGTCATGTATTGTGGAAAAATTTTGCCTATTTACGTTACTTCTAAGACGTCAAAACAACGCTCCCGGGTGGGCTTGAACCACCAACCTTTCGGTTAACAGCCGAACGCGCTAACCATTGCGCCACGGAAGCTTAGAAAATGATTGATTGCCGCGTATTGTGGAAAAAGTTTGCCTTTTTACGTTACTTCTATAACTTCTAAACAACGCTCCCGGGTGGGCTCGAACCTCCAACCTTTCGGTTAACAGCCGAACGCGCTAACCATTGCGCCACGGAATCTTATAGAAGTATTGACTTTCACGTATTGTGGAAAAATTGTGCCTTTTCACGTTACTTCTAAGACTTCCAAACAACGCTCCCGGTTGGGCTCGAACCACCAACCTTTCGGTTAACAGCCGAACGCGCTAACCATTGCGCCACGGAACCTAAGAAAGTGATTGATTGTCAGGTATTACGGAAAAATTGTGACTTTTTACGTTACTTCTAAGACTTCAAAACAACGCTCAGTGGTAGGCTCGAACCACCAACCTTTCGGTTAACAGACGAACGCGCTAACCATTGCGCCACGGAAGCTTAGGAAATGATTGATTGTCAGGTATTGCGGAAAAATTTTGCCTTTTTACGTTGCTTCTAAAACTTCTAAACAACGCTCCCGGATGGGCTCGAACCACCAACCTTTCGGTTAACAGCCGAACGCGCTAACCATTGCGCCACGGAAGCTTAGAAAAAGATTGATTGCCGCGTATTGTGGAAAAATTTTGCCTTTTTACGTTACTTCTAAAACTACAAAACAACGCTAACGGGTGGGCTCGAACCACCAACCTTTCGGTTAACAGCCGAACGCGCTAACCATTGCGCCACGGAAGCTTAGAAAAAGATTGATTGCCGCGTATTGTGGAAAAACTTTGCCTTTTTACGTTACTTCTAAAACTTAAAACAACGCTCCCGGGTGGGCTCGAACCACCAACCTTTCGGTTAACAGCCGAACGCGCTAACCATTGCGCCACGGAAGCTTAGAGAAATATTGATTTTCACGTGTTGTGCCTTTTTACGTTACTTCTAAGACTTCCAAACAACGCTCCCGGTTGGGCTCGAACCACCAACCTTTCGGTTAACAGCCGAACGCGCTAACCATTGCGCCACGGAAGCTTAGAAAATGTTTGATTGTCAGGTATTGTGGAAAAATTTTCCTTTTTACGTTACTTCTATGACTTCAAAACAACGCTCCCGGGTGGGCTCGAACGATCTCCTTTTCGGTTAACAGCCGAACGCGCTAACCATTGCGCCACGGAAGCTTAGAAAAAGATTGATTGTCATGTATTGTGGGAAAATTTTGCCTTTTTACGTTACTTCTAAGACTTCAAACCAAAGCTCTTGGGTGGGCTCGAACCACCAACCTTTCGGTTAACAGCCGAACGCGCTCACCATTGCGCCACGGAAGCTTAGAAAAACATTGATTGTCACGTATTGTGGAAAAATTTTGCCTTTTTACGTTACTTCTAAGACGTCAAAACAACGTTCCTGGGTGGGCTTGAACCACCAACCTTTCGGTTAACAGCCGAACGCGCTAACCATTGCGCCACGGAAGCTTAGAAAAAGATTGATTGCCGCGTATTGTGGAAAAACTTTGCCTTTTTACGTTACTTCTAAAACTTCAAAACAACGCTCCAGGGTGGGCTCGAACCACCAACATTTCGGTTAACAGCCGAACGCGCTAACCATTGCGCCACGGAAGCTTAGAGAAATATTGATTTTCACGTGTTGTGCCTTTTTGCGTTACTTCTAAGACTTCCAAACAACGCTCTCGGTTGGGCTCGAACCACCAATCTTTCGGTTAACAGCCGAACGCGCTAACCATTGCGCCACGGAAGCTAAGACAATGATTTATTGTCAGGTATTGCGGAAAAATTGTGACTTTTTACGTTACTTCTAAAACTTAAAACAACGCTCCCGGGTGGGCTCGAACCACCAACCTTTCGGTTAACAGCCGAACGCGCTAACCATTGCGCCACGGAAGCTTAGAGAAATATTGATTTTCACGTGTTGTGCCTTTTTACGTTACTTCTAAGACTTCCAAACAACGCTCCCGGGTGGGCTTGAACCACCAACCTTTCGGTTAACAGCCGAACGCGCTAACCATTGCGCCACGGAAGCTTAGAAAAAGATTGATTGTCATGTATTGTGGAAATATTTTGCCTTTTTACGTTACTTCTAAGACGTCAAAACAACGCTCCCGGGTGGGCTTGAACCACCAAGCTTTCGGTTAACAGCCGAACGCGCTAACCATTGCGCCACGGAAGCTTAGAAAAAGATTGATTGCCGCGTATTGTGAAAAAATTTTGCCTTTTTACGTTACTTCTAAAACTTCAAAACAACGCTCCCGGGTGGGCTCGAACCTCCAACCTTTCGGTTAACAGCCGAACGCGCTAACCATTGCGCCGCGGAAGCTTATAGAAGTATTGACTTTCACGTATTGTGGAAAAATTGTGCCTTTTCACGTTACTTCTAAGACTTCCAAACAACGCTCCCGGTTGGGCTCGAACCACCAACCTTTCGGTTAACAGCCGAACGCGCTAACCATTGCGCCACGGAAGCTAAGAAAATGATTGATTGTCACGTATTGTGGAAAAATTTTGCCTTTTTACGTTACTTCTAAGACGTCAAAACAACGTTCCTGGGTGGGCTTGAACCACCAACCTTTCGGTTAACAGCCGAACGCGCTAACCATTGCGCCACGGAAGCTTAGAGAAATATTGATTTTCACGTGTTGTGCCTTTTTACGTTACTTCTAAGACTTCCAAACAACGCTCCCGATTGGGCTCGAATCACCAACCTTTCGGTTAACAGCCGAACGCGCTAACCATTGCGCCACGGAAGCTAAGAAAGTAATTGATTGTCAGGTATTGCGGAAAAATTTTGCCTTTTTACGTTACTTCTAAGACTTCAAAACAACGCTCCCGGGTGGGCTTGAACCACCAACCTTTCGGTTAACAGCCGAACGCGCTAACCATTGCGCCACGGAAGCTTAGAAAATGATTGATTGTCAGGTATTGCGGAAAAATTTTGCCTTTTTACGTTACTTCTAAAACTTCGAAACAACGCTCCCGGGTGGGCTCGAACCACCAACCTTTCGGTTAACAGCCGAACGCGCTAACCATTGCGCCACGGAAGCTTAGAAAAAGATTGATTGCCGCGTATTGTGGAAAAATTTTGCCTTTTTACGTTACTTCTAAAACTTCAAAACAACGCTCCCGGGTGGGCTCGAACCACCAACCTTTCGGTTAACAGCCGAACGCGCTAACCATTGCGCCACGGAAGCTTAGAAAAAGATTGATTGCCGCGTATTGTGGAAAAACTTTGCCTTTTTACGTTACTACTAAAACTTCAAAACAACGCTCCCGGGTGGGCTCGAACCACCAACATTTCGGTTAACAGCCGAACGCGCTAACCATTGCGCCACGGAAGCTTAGAGAAATATCGATTTTCACGTGTTGTGCCTTTTTACGTTACTTCTAAAACTTCAAAACAACGCTCCCGGGTGGGCTCGAACCACCAACATTTCGGTTAACAGCCGAACGCGCTAACCATTGCGCCACGGAAGCTTAGAGAAATATTGATTTTCACGTGTTGTGCCTTTTTACGTTACTTCTAAGACTTCCAAACAACGCTCTCGGTTGGGCTCGAACCACCAATCTTTCGGTTAACAGCCGAACGCGCTAACCATTGCGCCACGGAAGCTAAGACAATGATTTATTGTCAGGCATTGCGGAAAAATTGTGACTTTTTACGTTACTTTTAAGACTTCAAAACAACGCTCAGTGGTAGCCCTGAACCACCAACCTTTCGGTTAACAGCCGAACGCGCTAACCATTGCGCCACGGAAGCTTAGAAAATGTTTGATTGTCAGGTATTGTGGAAAAATTTTGCCTTTTTACGTTACTTCTAAGACGTCAAAACAACGCTCCCGGGTGGGCTTGAACCACCAACCTTTCGGTTAACAGCCGAACGCGCTAACCATTGCGCCACGGAAGCTTAGAAAAAGATTGATTGTCATGTATTGTGGAAAAATTTTGTTTTTTTACGTTACTTCTAAGACGTCAAAACAACGCTCCCGGGTGGGCTTGAACCACCAACCTTTCGGTTAACAGCCGAACGCGCTAACCATTGTGCCACGGAAGCTTAGAAAATGATTGATTGTCAGGTATTGCGGAAAAATTTTGCCTTTTTACGTTACTTCTAAAACTTCTAAACAACGCTCCCGGGTGGGCTCGAACCACCAACATTTCGGTTAACAGCCGAACGCGCTAACCATTGCGCCACGGAAGCTTAGAAAAAGATTGATTGCCGCGTATTGTGGAAAAACTTTGCCTTTTTACGTTACTTCTAAAACTTCAAAACAACGCTCCAGGGTGGGCTCGAACCACCAACATTTCGGTTAACAGCCGAACGCGCTAACCATTGCGCCACGGAAGCTTAGAGAAATATTGATTTTCACGTGTTGTGCCTTTTTGCGTTACTTCTAAGACTTCCAAACAACGCTCTCGGTTGGGCTCGAACCACCAATCTTTCGGTTAACAGCCGAACGCGCTAACCATTGCGCCACGGAAGCTAAGACAATGATTTATTGTCAGGTATTGCGGAAAAATTGTGACTTTTTACGTTACTTCTAAAACTTAAAACAACGCTCCCGGGTGGGCTCGAACCACCAACCTTTCGGTTAACAGCCGAACGCGCTAACCATTGCGCCACGGAAGCTTAGAGAAATATTGATTTTCACGTGTTGTGCCTTTTTACGTTACTTCTAAGACTTCCAAACAACGCTCCCGGGTGGGCTTGAACCACCAACCTTTCGGTTAACAGCCGAACGCGCTAACCATTGCGCCACGGAAGCTTAGAAAAAGATTGATTGTCATGTATTGTGGAAATATTTTGCCTTTTTACGTTACTTCTAAGACGTCAAAACAACGCTCCCGGGTGGGCTTGAACCACCAAGCTTTCGGTTAACAGCCGAACGCGCTAACCATTGCGCCACGGAAGCTTAGAGAAATATTGATTTTCACGTGTTGTGCCTTTTTGCGTTACTTCTAAGACTTCCAAACAACGCTCTCGGTTGGGCTCGAACCACCAATCTTTCGGTTAACAGCCGAACGCGCTAACCATTGCGCCACGGAAGCTAAGACAATGATTTATTGTCAGGTATTGCGGAAAAATTGTGACTTTTTACGTTACTTCTAAAACTTAAAACAACGCTCCCGGGTGGGCTCGAACCACCAACCTTTCGGTTAACAGCCGAACGCGCTAACCATTGCGCCACGGAAGCTTAGAGAAATATTGATTTTCACGTGTTGTGCCTTTTTACGTTACTTCTAAGACTTCCAAACAACGCTCCCGGGTGGGCTTGAACCACCAACCTTTCGGTTAACAGCCGAACGCGCTAACCATTGCGCCACGGAAGCTTAGAAAAAGATTGATTGTCATGTATTGTGGAAATATTTTGCCTTTTTACGTTACTTCTAAGACGTCAAAACAACGCTCCCGGGTGGGCTTGAACCACCAAGCTTTCGGTTAACAGCCGAACGCGCTAACCATTGCGCCACGGAAGCTTAGAAAAAGATTGATTGCCGCGTATTGTGAAAAAATTTTGCCTTTTTACGTTACTTCTAAAACTTCAAAACAACGCTCCCGGGTGGGCTCGAACCTCCAACCTTTCGGTTAACAGCCGAACGCGCTAACCATTGCGCCGCGGAAGCTTATAGAAGTATTGACTTTCACGTATTGTGGAAAAATTGTGCCTTTTCACGTTACTTCTAAGACTTCCAAACAACGCTCCCGGTTGGGCTCGAACCACCAACCTTTCGGTTAACAGCCGAACGCGCTAACCATTGCGCCACGGAAGCTAAGAAAATGATTGATTGTCACGTATTGTGGAAAAATTTTGCCTTTTTACGTTACTTCTAAGACGTCAAAACAACGTTCCTGGGTGGGCTTGAACCACCAACCTTTCGGTTAACAGCCGAACGCGCTAACCATTGCGCCACGGAAGCTTAGAGAAATATTGATTTTCACGTGTTGTGCCTTTTTACGTTACTTCTAAGACTTCCAAACAACGCTCCCGATTGGGCTCGAATCACCAACCTTTCGGTTAACAGCCGAACGCGCTAACCATTGCGCCACGGAAGCTAAGAAAGTAATTGATTGTCAGGTATTGCGGAAAAATTTTGCCTTTTTACGTTACTTCTAAGACTTCAAAACAACGCTCCCGGGTGGGCTTGAACCACCAACCTTTCGGTTAACAGCCGAACGCGCTAACCATTGCGCCACGGAAGCTTAGAAAATGATTGATTGTCAGGTATTGCGGAAAAATTTTGCCTTTTTACGTTACTTCTAAAACTTCGAAACAACGCTCCCGGGTGGGCTCGAACCACCAACCTTTCGGTTAACAGCCGAACGCGCTAACCATTGCGCCACGGAAGCTTAGAAAAAGATTGATTGCCGCGTATTGTGGAAAAATTTTGCCTTTTTACGTTACTTCTAAAACTTCAAAACAACGCTCCCGGGTGGGCTCGAACCACCAACCTTTCGGTTAACAGCCGAACGCGCTAACCATTGCGCCACGGAAGCTTAGAAAAAGATTGATTGCCGCGTATTGTGGAAAAACTTTGCCTTTTTACGTTACTACTAAAACTTCAAAACAACGCTCCCGGGTGGGCTCGAACCACCAACATTTCGGTTAACAGCCGAACGCGCTAACCATTGCGCCACGGAAGCTTAGAGAAATATCGATTTTCACGTGTTGTGCCTTTTTACGTTACTTCTAAAACTTCAAAACAACGCTCCCGGGTGGGCTCGAACCACCAACATTTCGGTTAACAGCCGAACGCGCTAACCATTGCGCCACGGAAGCTTAGAGAAATATTGATTTTCACGTGTTGTGCCTTTTTACGTTACTTCTAAGACTTCCAAACAACGCTCTCGGTTGGGCTCGAACCACCAATCTTTCGGTTAACAGCCGAACGCGCTAACCATTGCGCCACGGAAGCTAAGACAATGATTTATTGTCAGGCATTGCGGAAAAATTGTGACTTTTTACGTTACTTTTAAGACTTCAAAACAACGCTCAGTGGTAGCCCTGAACCACCAACCTTTCGGTTAACAGCCGAACGCGCTAACCATTGCGCCACGGAAGCTTAGAAAATGTTTGATTGTCAGGTATTGTTTAAAAATTTTGCCTTTTTACGTTACTTCTAAGACGTCAAAACAACGCTCCCGGGTGGGCTTGAACCACCAACCTTTCGGTTAACAGCCGAACGCGCTAACCATTGCGCCACGGAAGCTTAGAAAAAGATTGATTGTCATGTATTGTGGAAAAATTTTGTTTTTTTACGTTACTTCTAAGACGTCAAAACAACGCTCCCGGGTGGGCTTGAACCACCAACCTTTCGGTTAACAGCCGAACGCGCTAACCATTGTGCCACGGAAGCTTAGAAAATGATTGATTGTCAGGTATTGCGGAAAAATTTTGCCTTTTTACGTTACTTCTAAAACTTCTAAACAACGCTCCCGGGTGGGCTCGAACCACCAACATTTCGGTTAACAGCCGAACGCGCTAACCATTGCGCCACGGAAGCTTAGAGAAATATCGATTTTCACGTGTTGTGCCTTTTTACGTTACTTCTAAAACTTCAAAACAACGCTCCCGGGTGGGCTCGAACCACCAACATTTCGGTTAACAGCCGAACGCGCTAACCATTGCGCCACGGAAGCTTAGAGAAATATTGATTTTCACGTGTTGTGCCTTTTTACGTTACTTCTAAGACTTCCAAACAACGCTCTCGGTTGGGCTCGAACCACCAATCTTTCGGTTAACAGCCGAACGCGCTAACCATTGCGCCACGGAAGCTAAGACAATGATTTATTGTCAGGCATTGCGGAAAAATTGTGACTTTTTACGTTACTTTTAAGACTTCAAAACAACGCTCAGTGGTAGCCCTGAACCACCAACCTTTCGGTTAACAGCCGAACGCGCTAACCATTGCGCCACGGAAGCTTAGAAAATGTTTGATTGTCAGGTATTGTGGAAAAATTTTGCCTTTTTACGTTACTTCTAAGACGTCAAAACAACGCTCCCGGGTGGGCTTGAACCACCAACCTTTCGGTTAACAGCCGAACGCGCTAACCATTGCGCCACGGAAGCTTAGAAAAAGATTGATTGTCATGTATTGTGGAAAAATTTTGTTTTTTTACGTTACTTCTAAGACGTCAAAACAACGCTCCCGGGTGGGCTTGAACCACCAACCTTTCGGTTAACAGCCGAACGCGCTAACCATTGTGCCACGGAAGCTTAGAAAATGATTGATTGTCAGGTATTGCGGAAAAATTTTGCCTTTTTACGTTACTTCTAAAACTTCTAAACAACGCTCCCGGATGGGCTCGAACCACCAAGCTTTCGGTTAACAGCCGAACGCGCTAACCATTGCGCCACGGAAGCTTAGAAAAAGATTGATTGCCGCGTATTGTGGAAAAATTTTGCCTTTTTACGTTACTTCTAAAACTTCAAAACAACGCTCCCGGGTGGGCTCGAACCACCAACATTTCGGTTAACAGCCGAACGCGCTAACCATTGCGCCACGGAAGCTTAGAGAAATATTGATTTTCACGTGTTGTGCCTTTTTACGTTACTTCTAAAACTTCAAAACAACGCTCCCGGGTGGGCTCGAACCACCAACATTTCGGTTAACAGCCGAACGCGCTAACTATTGCGCCACGGAAGCTTAGAGAAATATTGATTTTCACGTGTTGTGCCTTTTTACGTTACTTCTAAGACTTCCAAACAACGCTCTCGGTTGGGCTCGAACCACCAATCTTTCGGTTAACAGCCGAACGCGCTAACCATTGCGCCACGGAAGCTAAGACAATGATTTATTGTCAGGTATTGTGGAAAAATTTTCCTTTTTACGTTACTTCTAAGACTTCAAAACAACGCTCCCGGGTGGGCTCGAACGATCTCCTTTTCGGTTAACAGCCGAACGCGCTAACCATTGCGCCACGGAAGCTTAGAAAAAGATTGATTGTCATGTATTGTGGGAAAATTTTGCCTTTTTACGTTACTTCTAAGACTTCAAACCAAAGCTCTTGGGTGGGCTCGAACCACCAACCTTTCGGTTAACAGCCGAACGCGCTCACCATTGCGCCACGGAAGCTTAGAAAAACATTGATTGTCACGTATTGTGGAAAAATTTTGCCTTTTTACGTTACTTCTAAGACGTCAAAACAACGTTCCTGGGTGGGCTTGAACCACCAACCTTTCGGTTAACAGCCGAACGCGCTAACCATTGCGCCACGGAAGCTTAGAAAAAGATTGATTGCCGCGTATTGTGGAAAAACTTTGCCTTTTTACGTTACTTCTAAAACTTCAAAACAACGCTCCAGGGTGGGCTCGAACCACCAACATTTCGGTTAACAGCCGAACGCGCTAACCATTGCGCCACGGAAGCTTAGAGAAATATTGATTTTCACGTGTTGTGCCTTTTTGCGTTACTTCTAAGACTTCCAAACAACGCTCTCGGTTGGGCTCGAACCACCAATCTTTCGGTTAACAGCCGAACGCGCTAACCATTGCGCCACGGAAGCTAAGACAATGATTTATTGTCAGGTATTGCGGAAAAATTGTGACTTTTTACGTTACTTTTAAGACTTCAAAACAACGCTCAGTGGTAGCCTCGAACCACCAACCTTTCGGTTAACAGCTGAACGCGCTAACCATTGCGCCACGGAAGCTTAGAAAATGTTTGATTGTCAGGTATCGTGGAAAAATTTTGCCTTTTTACGTTACTTCTAAAACTTAAAACAACGCTCCCGGGTGGGCTCGAACCACCAACCTTTCGGTTAACAGCCGAACGCGCTAACCATTGCGCCACGGAAGCTTAGAGAAATATTGATTTTCACGTGTTGTGCCTTTTTACGTTACTTCTAAGACTTCCAAACAACGCTCCCGGGTGGGCTTGAACCACCAACCTTTCGGTTAACAGCCGAACGCGCTAACCATTGCGCCACGGAAGCTTAGAAAAAGATTGATTGTCATGTATTGTGGAAATATTTTGCCTTTTTACGTTACTTCTAAGACGTCAAAACAACGCTCCCGGGTGGGCTTGAACCACCAAGCTTTCGGTTAACAGCCGAACGCGCTAACCATTGCGCCACGGAAGCTTAGAAAAAGATTGATTGCCGCGTATTGTGGAAAAATTTTGCCTTTTTACGTTACTTCTAAAACTTCAAAACAACGCTCCCGGGTGGGCTCGAACCTCCAACCTTTCGGTTAACAGCCGAACGCGCTAACCATTGCGCCGCGGAAGCTTATAGAAGTATTGACTTTCACGTATTGTGGAAAAATTGTGCCTTTTCACGTTACTTCTAAGACTTCCATACAACGCTCCCGGTTGGGCTCGAACCACCAACCTTTCGGTTAACAGCCGAACGCGCTAACCATTGCGCCACGGAAGCTAAGAAAATGATTGATTGTCACGTATTGTGGAAAAATTTTGCCTTTTTACGTTACTTCTAAGACGTCAAAACAACGTTCCTGGGTGGGCTTGAACCACCAACCTTTCGGTTAACAGCCGAACGCGCTAACCATTGCGCCACGGAAGCTTAGAGAAATATTGATTTTCACGTGTTGTGCCTTTTTACGTTACTTCTAAGACTTCCAAACAACGCTCCCGATTGGGCTCGAATCACCAACCTTTCGGTTAACAGCCGAACGCGCTAACCATTGCGCCACGGAAGCTAAGAAAGTAATTGATTGTCAGGTATTGCGGAAAAATTTTGCCTTTTTACGTTACTTCTAAGACTTCAAAACAACGCTCCCGGGTGGGCTTGAACCACCAACCTTTCGGTTAACAGCCGAACGCGCTAACCATTGCGCCACGGAAGCTTAGAAAATGATTGATTGTCAGGTATTGCGGAAAAATTTTGCCTTTTTACGTTACTTCTAAAACTTCGAAACAACGCTCCCGGGTGGGCTCGAACCACCAACCTTTCGGTTAACAGCCGAACGCGCTAACCATTGCGCCACGGAAGCTTAGAAAAAGATTGATTGCCGCGTATTGTGGAAAAATTTTGCCTTTTTACGTTACTTCTAAAACTTCAAAACAACGCTCCCGGGTGGGCTCGAACCACCAACCTTTCGGTTAACAGCCGAACGCGCTAACCATTGCGCCACGGAAGCTTAGAAAAAGATTGATTGCCGCGTATTGTGGAAAAACTTTGCCTTTTTACGTTACTACTAAAACTTCAAAACAACGCTCCCGGGTGGGCTCGAACCACCAACATTTCGGTTAACAGCCGAACGCGCTAACCATTGCGCCACGGAAGCTTAGAGAAATATCGATTTTCACGTGTTGTGCCTTTTTACGTTACTTCTAAAACTTCAAAACAACGCTCCCGGGTGGGCTCGAACCACCAACATTTCGGTTAACAGCCGAACGCGCTAACCATTGCGCCACGGAAGCTTAGAGAAATATTGATTTTCACGTGTTGTGCCTTTTTACGTTACTTCTAAGACTTCCAAACAACGCTCTCGGTTGGGCTCGAACCACCAATCTTTCGGTTAACAGCCGAACGCGCTAACCATTGCGCCACGGAAGCTAAGACAATGATTTATTGTCAGGCATTGCGGAAAAATTGTGACTTTTTACGTTACTTTTAAGACTTCAAAACAACGCTCAGTGGTAGCCCTGAACCACCAACCTTTCGGTTAACAGCCGAACGCGCTAACCATTGCGCCACGGAAGCTTAGAAAATGTTTGATTGTCAGGTATTGTGGAAAAATTTTGCCTTTTTACGTTACTTCTAAGACGTCAAAACAACGCTCCCGGGTGGGCTTGAACCACCAACCTTTCGGTTAACAGCCGAACGCGCTAACCATTGCGCCACGGAAGCTTAGAAAAAGATTGATTGTCATGTATTGTGGAAAAATTTTGTTTTTTTACGTTACTTCTAAGACGTCAAAACAACGCTCCCGGGTGGGCTTGAACCACCAACCTTTCGGTTAACAGCCGAACGCGCTAACCATTGTGCCACGGAAGCTTAGAAAATGATTGATTGTCAGGTATTGCGGAAAAATTTTGCCTTTTTACGTTACTTCTAAAACTTCTAAACAACGCTCCCGGATGGGCTCGAACCACCAAGCTTTCGGTTAACAGCCGAACGCGCTAACCATTGCGCCACGGAAGCTTAGAAAAAGATTGATTGCCGCGTATTGTGGAAAAATTTTGCCTTTTTACGTTACTTCTAAAACTTCAAAACAACGCTCCCGGGTGGGCTCGAACCACCAACATTTCGGTTAACAGCCGAACGCGCTAACCATTGCGCCACGGAAGCTTAGAGAAATATTGATTTTCACGTGTTGTGCCTTTTTACGTTACTTCTAAAACTTCAAAACAACGCTCCCGGGTGGGCTCGAACCACCAACATTTCGGTTAACAGCCGAACGCGCTAACTATTGCGCCACGGAAGCTTAGAGAAATATTGATTTTCACGTGTTGTGCCTTTTTACGTTACTTCTAAGACTTCCAAACAACGCTCTCGGTTGGGCTCGAACCACCAATCTTTCGGTTAACAGCCGAACGCGCTAACCATTGCGCCACGGAAGCTAAGACAATGATTTATTGTCAGGCATTGCGGAAAAATTGTGACTTTTTACGTTACTTTTAAGACTTCAAAACAACGCTCAGTGGTAGCCTCGAACCACCAACCTTTCGGTTAACAGCCGAACGCGCTAACTATTGCGCCACGGAAGCTTAGAAAATGTTTGATTGTCAGGTATTGTGGAAAAATTTTGCCTTTTTACGTTACTTCTAAGACTTCAAAACAAAGCTCTTGGGTAGGCTCGAACCTCCAACCTTTCGGTTAACAGCCGAACGCGCTAACCATTGCGCCACGGAAGCTTAGAAAAAGATTGATTGCCGCGTATTGTGGAAAAACTTTGCCTTTTTACGTTACTACTAAAACTTCAAAACAACGCTCCCGGGTGGGCTCGAACCACCAACATTTCGGTTAACAGCCGAACGCGCTAACCATTGCGCCACGGAAGCTTAGAGAAATATCGATTTTCACGTGTTGTGCCTTTTTACGTTACTTCTAAAACTTCAAAACAACGCTCCCGGGTGGGCTCGAACCACCAACATTTCGGTTAACAGCCGAACGCGCTAACCATTGCGCCACGGAAGCTTAGAGAAATATTGATTTTCACGTGTTGTGCCTTTTTACGTTACTTCTAAGACTTCCAAACAACGCTCTCGGTTGGGCTCGAACCACCAATCTTTCGGTTAACAGCCGAACGCGCTAACCATTGCGCCACGGAAGCTAAGACAATGATTTATTGTCAGGCATTGCGGAAAAATTGTGACTTTTTACGTTACTTTTAAGACTTCAAAACAACGCTCAGTGGTAGCCCTGAACCACCAACCTTTCGGTTAACAGCCGAACGCGCTAACCATTGCGCCACGGAAGCTTAGAAAATGTTTGATTGTCAGGTATTGTGGAAAAATTTTGCCTTTTTACGTTACTTCTAAGACGTCAAAACAACGCTCCCGGGTGGGCTTGAACCACCAACCTTTCGGTTAACAGCCGAACGCGCTAACCATTGCGCCACGGAAGCTTAGAAAAAGATTGATTGTCATGTATTGTGGAAAAATTTTGTTTTTTTACGTTACTTCTAAGACGTCAAAACAACGCTCCCGGGTGGGCTTGAACCACCAACCTTTCGGTTAACAGCCGAACGCGCTAACCATTGTGCCACGGAAGCTTAGAAAATGATTGATTGTCAGGTATTGCGGAAAAATTTTGCCTTTTTACGTTACTTCTAAAACTTCTAAACAACGCTCCCGGATGGGCTCGAACCACCAAGCTTTCGGTTAACAGCCGAACGCGCTAACCATTGCGCCACGGAAGCTTAGAAAAAGATTGATTGCCGCGTATTGTGGAAAAATTTTGCCTTTTTACGTTACTTCTAAAACTTCAAAACAACGCTCCCGGGTGGGCTCGAACCACCAACATTTCGGTTAACAGCCGAACGCGCTAACCATTGCGCCACGGAAGCTTAGAGAAATATTGATTTTCACGTGTTGTGCCTTTTTACGTTACTTCTAAAACTTCAAAACAACGCTCCCGGGTGGGCTCGAACCACCAACATTTCGGTTAACAGCCGAACGCGCTAACTATTGCGCCACGGAAGCTTAGAGAAATATTGATTTTCACGTGTTGTGCCTTTTTACGTTACTTCTAAGACTTCCAAACAACGCTCTCGGTTGGGCTCGAACCACCAATCTTTCGGTTAACAGCCGAACGCGCTAACCATTGCGCCACGGAAGCTAAGACAATGATTTATTGTCAGGCATTGCGGAAAAATTGTGACTTTTTACGTTACTTTTAAGACTTCAAAACAACGCTCAGTGGTAGCCTCGAACCACCAACCTTTCGGTTAACAGCCGAACGCGCTAACTATTGCGCCACGGAAGCTTAGAAAATGTTTGATTGTCAGGTATTGTGGAAAAATTTTGCCTTTTTACGTTACTTCTAAGACTTCAAAACAAAGCTCTTGGGTAGGCTCGAACCTCCAACCTTTCGGTTAACAGCCGAACGCGCTAACCATTGCGCCACGGAAGCTTAGAAAAAGATTTATTGTCATGTATTGTGGAAAAATTTTGCCTTTTTACGTTACTTCGAAGACTTCAAAACAAAGCTCTTGGGTGGGCTCGAACCACCAACCTTTCGGTTAACAGCCGAACGCGCTAACCATTGCGCCACGGAAGCTTAGAAAAAGATTGATTGTCATGTATTGTGGAAAAATTTTGCCTTTTTACGTTACTTCTAAGACTTCCAAACAACGCTCCCGATCGGGCTCGAACCACCAACCTTTCGGTTAACAGCCGAACGCGCTAACCATTGCGCCACGGAAGCTAAGAAAGTGATTGATTGTCAGGTATTGCGGAAAAATTGTGACTTTTTACGTTACTTCTAAGACTTCAAAACAACGCTCAGTGGTAGGCTCAAACCACCAACCTTTCGGTTAACAGCCGAACGCGCTAACCATTGCGCCACGGAAGCTTAGAAAATGATTGATTGTCAGGTATTGCGGAAAAATTTTGCCTTTTTACGTTACTTCTAAAACTTCTAAACAACGCTCCCGGGTGGGCTTGAACCACCAACCTTTCGGTTAACAGCCGAACGCGCTAACCATTGCGCCACGGAAGCTTAGAAAAAGATGGATTGCCGCGTATTGTGGAAAAATTTTGCCTTTTTACGTTACTTCTAAAACTTCAAAACAACGCTCCCGGGTGGGCTCGAACCTCCAACCTTTCGGTTAACAGCCGAACGCGCTAACCATTAAGCCACGGAAGCTTAGAAAAATATTGATTGTCATGTATTGTGGAAAAATTTTGCCTTTTTACGTTAATTCTAAAACTTCAAAACAACGCTCCCGGGTGGGCTCGAACCACCAACATTTCGGTTAACAGCTGAACGCGCTAACCATTGCGCCACGGAAGCTTAGAGAAATATTGATTTTCACGTGTTGTGCCTTTTTACGTTACTTCTAAAACTTCAAAACAACGCTCCCGGGTGGGCTCGAACCACCAACATTTCGGTTAACAGCCGAACGCGCTAACCATTGCGCCACGGAAGCTTAGAGAAATATTTTATTTCACGTGTTGTGCCTTTTTACGTTACTTCTAAGACTTCCAAACAACGCTCTCGGTTGGGCTCGAACCACCAATCTTTCGGTTAACAGCCGAACGCGCTAACCATTGCGCCACGGAAGCTAAGACAATGATTTATTGTCAGGTATTGCGGAAAAATTGTGACTTTTTACGTTACTTTTAAGACTTCAAAACAACGCTCAGTGGTAGCCTCGAACCACCAACCTTTCGGTTAACAGCCGAACGCGCTAACCATTGCGCCACGGAAGCTTAGAAAATGTTTGATTGTCAGGAATTGTGGAAAAATTTTGCCTTTTTACGTTACTTCTAAGACTTCAAAACAACGCTCCCGGGTGGGCTTGAACCACCAACCTTTCGGTTAACAGCCGAACGCGCTAACCATTGCGCCACGGAAGCTTAGAAAAAGATTGATTGTCATGTATTGTGGAAAAATTTTGCCTTTTTACGTTACTTCTAAGACGTCAAAACAACGCTCCCGGGTGGGCTTGAACCACCAACCTTTCGGTTAACAGCCGAACGCGCTAACCATTGTGCCACGGAAGCTTAGAAAATGATTGATTGTCAGGTATTGCGGAAAAGTTTGCCTTTTTACGTTACTTCTAAAACTTCTAAACAACGCTCCCGGGTGGGCTCGAACCACCAAGCTTTCGGTTAACAGCCGAACGCGCTAACCATTGCGCCACGGAAGCTTAGAAAAAGATTGATTGCCGCGTATTGTGGAAAAATTTTGCCTTTTTACGTTACTTCTAAAACTTCAAAACAACGCTCCCGGGTGGGCTCGAACCTCAAACCTTTCGGTTAACAGCCGAACGCGCTAACCATTAAGCCACGGAAGCTTAGAAAAAGATTGATTGTCATGTATTGTGGAAAAATTTTGCCTTTTTACGTTAATTCTAAAACTTCAAAACAACGCTCCCGGGTGGGCTCGAACCACCAACATTTCGGTTAACAGCCGAACGCGCTAACCATTGCGCCAAGGAAGCTTAGAGAAATATTGATTTTCACGTGTTGTGCCTTTTTACGTTACTTCTAAAACTTCAAAACAACGCTCCCGGGTGGGCTCGAACCACCAACATTTTGGTTAACAGCCGAACGCGCTAACCATTGCGCCACGGAAGCTTAGAGAAATATTGATTTTCACGTGTTGTGCCTTTTTACGTCACTTCTAAGACGTCAAAACAACGCTCCCGGGTGGGCTTGAACCACCAACCTTTCGGTTAACAGCCGAACGCGCTAACCATTGTGCCACGGAAGCTTAGAAAATGATTGATTGTCAGGTATTGCGGAAAAGTTTGCCTTTTTACGTTACTTCTAAAACTTCTAAACAACGCTCCCGGGTGGGCTCGAACCACCAAGCTTTCGGTTAACAGCCGAACGCGCTAACCATTGCGCCACGGAAGCTTGGAAAAAGATTGATTGTCATGTATTGTGGAAAAATTTTGCCTTTTTACGTTACTTCTAAGACTTCCAAACAACGCTCCCGATTGGGCTCGAACCACCAACCTTTCGGTTAACAGCCGAACGCGCTAACCATTAAGCCACGGAAGCTTAGAAAAAGATTGATTGTCAGGTATTGCGGAAAAATTTTGCCTTTTTACGTTACTTCTAAAACTTCAAAACAACGCTCCCGGGTGGGCTCGAACCTCCAACCTTTCGGTTAACAGCCGAACGCGCTAACCATTAAGCCACGGAAGCTTAGAAAAAGATTGATTGTCATGTATTGTGGAAAAATTTTGCCTTTTTACGTTAATTCTAAAACTTCAAAACAACGCTCCCGGGTGGGCTCGAACCACCAACATTTCGGTTAACAGCCGAACGCGCTAACCATTGCGCCACGGAAGCTTAGAGAAATATTGATTTTCACGTGTTGTGCCTTTTTACGTTACTTCTAAAACTTCAAAACAACGCTCCCGGGTGGGCTCGAACCACCAACATTTCGGTTAACAGCCGAACGCGCTAACCATTGCGCCACGGAAGCTTAGATAAATATTGATTTTCACGTGTTGTGCCTTTTTACGTCACTTCTAAGACTTCCAAACAACGCTCTCGGTTGGGCTCGAACCACCAATCTTTCGGTTAACAGCCGAACGCGCTAACCATTGCGCCACGCAAGCTAAGACAATGATTTATTGTCAGGTATTGCGGAAAAATTGTGACTTTTTACGTTACTTTTAAGACTTCAAAACAACGCTCAGTGGTAGACTCGAACCACCAACCTTTCGGTTAACAGCCGAACGCGCTAACCATTGCGCCACGGAAGCTTAGAAAATGTTTGATTGTCAGGTATTGTGGAAAAATTTTGCCTTTTTACGTTACTTCTAAGACTTCAAAACAACGCTCCCGGGTGGGCTTGAACCACCAACCTTTCGGTTAACAGCCGAACGCGCTAACCATTGCGCCACGGAAGCTTAGAAAAAGATTGATTGTCATGTATTGTGGAAAAATTTTGCCTTTTTACGTTACTTCTAAAACTTCAAAACAACGCTCCCGGGTGGGCTCGAACCTCCAACCTTTCGGTTAACAGCCGAACGCGCTAACCATTAAGCCACGGAAGCTTAGAAAAATATTGATTGTCATGTATTGTGGAAAAATTTTGCCTTTTTACGTTAATTCTAAAACTTCAAAACAACGCTCCCGGGTGGGCTCGAACCACCAACATTTCGGTTAACAGCTGAACGCGCTAACCATTGCGCCACGGAAGCTTAGAGAAATATTGATTTTCACGTGTTGTGCCTTTTTACGTTACTTCTAAAACTTCAAAACAACGCTCCCGGGTGGGCTCGAACCACCAACATTTCGGTTAACAGCCGAACGCGCTAACCATTGCGCCACGGAAGCTTAGAGAAATATTTTTTTTCACGTGTTGTGCCTTTTTACGTTACTTCTAAGACTTCCAAACAACGCTCTCGGTTGGGCTCGAACCACCAATCTTTCGGTTAACAGCCGAACGCGCTAACCATTGCGCCACGGAAGCTAAGACAATGATTTATTGTCAGGTATTGCGGAAAAATTGTGACTTTTTACGTTACTTTTAAGACTTCAAAACAACGCTCAGTGGTAGCCTCGAACCACCAACCTTTCGGTTAACAGCCGAACGCGCTAACCATTGCGCCACGGAAGCTTAGAAAATGTTTGATTGTCAGGTATTGTGGAAAAATTTTGCCTTTTTACGTTACTTCTAAGACTTCAAAACAACGCTCCCGGGTGGGCTTGAACCACCAACCTTTCGGTTAACAGCCGAACGCGCTAACCATTGCGCCACGGAAGCTTAGAAAAAGATTGATTGTCATGTATTGTGGAAAAATTTTGCCTTTTTACGTTACTTCTAAGACGTCAAAACAACGCTCCCGGGTGGGCTTGAACCACCAACCTTTCGGTTAACAGCCGAACGCGCTAACCATTGTGCCACGGAAGCTTAGAAAATGATTGATTGTCAGGTATTGCGGAAAAGTTTGCCTTTTTACGTTACTTCTAAAACTTCTAAACAACGCTCCCGGGTGGGCTCGAACCACCAAGCTTTCGGTTAACAGCCGAACGCGCTAACCATTGCGCCACGGAAGCTTAGAAAAAGATTGATTGCCGCGTATTGTGGAAAAATTTTGCCTTTTTACGTTACTTCTAAAACTTCAAAACAACGCTCCCGGGTGGGCTCGAACCTCCAACCTTTCGGTTAACAGCCGAACGCGCTAACCATTAAGCCACGGAAGCTTAGAAAAAGATTGATTGTCATGTATTGTGGAAAAATTTTGCCTTTTTACGTTAATTCTAAAACTTCAAAACAACGCTCCCGGGTGGGCTCGAACCACCAACATTTCGGTTAACAGCCGAACGCGCTAACCATTGCGCCAAGGAAGCTTAGAGAAATATTGATTTTCACGTGTTGTGCCTTTTTACGTTACTTCTAAAACTTCAAAACAACGCTCCCGGGTGGGCTCGAACCACCAACATTTTGGTTAACAGCCGAACGCGCTAACCATTGCGCCACGGAAGCTTAGAGAAATATTGATTTTCACGTGTTGTGCCTTTTTACGTCACTTCTAAGACGTCAAAACAACGCTCCCGGGTGGGCTTGAACCACCAACCTTTCGGTTAACAGCCGAACGCGCTAACCATTGTGCCACGGAAGCTTAGAAAATGATTGATTGTCAGGTATTGCGGAAAAGTTTGCCTTTTTACGTTACTTCTAAAACTTCTAAACAACGCTCCCGGGTGGGCTCGAACCACCAAGCTTTCGGTTAACAGCCGAACGCGCTAACCATTGCGCCACGGAAGCTTGGAAAAAGATTGATTGTCATGTATTGTGGAAAAATTTTGCCTTTTTACGTTACTTCTAAGACTTCCAAACAACGCTCCCGATTGGGCTCGAACCACCAACCTTTCGGTTAACAGCCGAACGCGCTAACCATTAAGCCACGGAAGCTTAGAAAAAGATTGATTGTCAGGTATTGCGGAAAAATTTTGCCTTTTTACGTTACTTCTAAAACTTCAAAACAACGCTCCCGGGTGGGCTCGAACCTCCAACCTTTCGGTTAACAGCCGAACGCGCTAACCATTAAGCCACGGAAGCTTAGAAAAAGATTGATTGTCATGTATTGTGGAAAAATTTTGCCTTTTTACGTTAATTCTAAAACTTCAAAACAACGCTCCCGGGTGGGCTCGAACCACCAACATTTCGGTTAACAGCCGAACGCGCTAACCATTGCGCCACGGAAGCTTAGAGAAATATTGATTTTCACGTGTTGTGCCTTTTTACGTTACTTCTAAAACTTCAAAACAACGCTCCCGGGTGGGCTCGAACCACCAACATTTCGGTTAACAGCCGAACGCGCTAACCATTGCGCCACGGAAGCTTAGATAAATATTGATTTTCACGTGTTGTGCCTTTTTACGTCACTTCTAAGACTTCCAAACAACGCTCTCGGTTGGGCTCGAACCACCAATCTTTCGGTTAACAGCCGAACGCGCTAACCATTGCGCCACGCAAGCTAAGACAATGATTTATTGTCAGGTATTGCGGAAAAATTGTGACTTTTTACGTTACTTTTAAGACTTCAAAACAACGCTCAGTGGTAGACTCGAACCACCAACCTTTCGGTTAACAGCCGAACGCGCTAACCATTGCGCCACGGAAGCTTAGAAAATGTTTGATTGTCAGGTATTGTGGAAAAATTTTGCCTTTTTACGTTACTTCTAAGACTTCAAAACAACGCTCCCGGGTGGGCTTGAACCACCAACCTTTCGGTTAACAGCCGAACGCGCTAACCATTGCGCCACGGAAGCTTAGAAAAAGATTGATTGTCATGTATTGTGGAAAAATTTTGCCTTTTTACGTTACTTCTAAGACGTCAAAACAACGCTCCCGGGTGGGCTTGAACCACCAACCTTTCGGTTAACAGCCGAACGCGCTAACCATTGTGCCACGGAAGCTTAGAAAATGATTGATTGTCAGGTATTGCGGAAAAATTTTGCCTTTTTACGTTACTTCTAAAACTTCTAAACAACGCTCCCGGGTGGGCTCGAACCACCAAGCTTTCGGTTAACAGCCGAACGCGCTAATCATTGCGCCACGGAAGCTTAGAAAAAGATTGATTGCCGCGTATTGTGGAAAAATTTTGCCTTTTTACGTTACTTCTAAAACTTCAAAACAACGCTCCCGGGTGGGCTCGAACCTCCAACCTTTCGGTTAACAGCCGAACGCGCTAACCATTGCGCCACGGAAGCTTAGAAAAAAATTTATTGTCATGTATTGTGGAAAAATTTTGCCTTTTTACGTTACTTCGAAGACTTCAAAACAAAGCTCTTGGGTGGGCTCGAACCACCAACCTTTCGGTTAACAGCCGAACGCGCTAACCATTGCGCCACGGAAGCTTAGAAAATGTTTGATTGTCAGGTATTGTGGAAAAATTTTGCCTTTTTACGTTACTTCTAAGACGTCAAAACAACGCTCCCGGGTGGGCTTGAACCACCAACCTTTCGGTTAACAGCCGAACGCGCTAACCATTGTGCCACGGAAGCTTAGAAAATGATTGATTGTCAGGTATTGCGGAAAAATTTTGCCTTTTTACGTTACTTCTAAAACTTCTAAACAACGCTCCCGGGTGGGCTCGAACCACCAAGCTTTCGGTTAACAGCCGAACGCGCTAATCATTGCGCCACGGAAGCTTAGAAAAAGATTGATTGCCGCGTATTGTGGAAAAAATTTGCCTTTTTACGTTACTTCTAAAACTTCAAAACAACGCTCCCGGGTGGGCTCGAACCTCCAACCTTTCGGTTAACAGCCGAACGCGCTAACCATTGCGCCACGGAAGCTTAGAAAAAAATTTATTGTCATGTATTGTGGAAAAATTTTGCGTTTTTACGTTACTTCGAAGACTTCAAAACAAAGCTCTTGGGTGGGCTCGAACCACCAACCTTTCGGTTAACAGCCGAACGCGCTAACCATTGCGCCACGGAAGCTTAGAGAAATATTGATTTTCACGTGTTGTGCCTTTTTACGTTACTTCTAAGACTTCCAAACAACGCTCCCGATTGGGCTCGAACCACCAACCTTTCGGTTAACAGCCGAACGCGCTAACCATTGCGCCACGGAAGCTAAGAAAGTGATTGATTGTCAGGTATTGCGGAAAAATTGTGAATTTTTACGTTACTTCTAAGACTTCAAAACAACGCTCAGTGGTAGGCTCGAACCACCAACCTTTCGGTAAACAGCCGAACGCGCTAACCATTGCGCCACGGAATCTTAGAAAATGATTGATTGTCAGGTATTGCGGAAAAATTTTGCCTTTTTACGTTACTTCTAAAACTTCTAAACAACGCTCCCGGGTGGGCTTGAACCACCAACCTTTCGGTTAACAGCCGAACGCGCTAACCATTGCGCCACGGAAGCTTAGAAAATGATTGATTGTCAGGTATTGCGGAAAAATTTTGCCTTTTTACGTTACTTCTAAAACTTCTAAACAACGCTCCCGGTTGGGCTCGAACCACCAAGCTTTCGGTTAACAGCCGAACGCGCTAACCATTGCGCCACGGAAGCTTAGAAAAAGATTGATTGTCAGGTATTGCGGAAAAATTTTGCCTTTTTACGTTACTTCTAAAACTTCTAAACAACGCTCCCGGGTGGGCTCGAACCACCAAGCTTTCGGTTAACAGCCGAACGCGCTAACCATTGCGCCACGGAAGCTTAGAAAAAGATTGATTGCCGCGTATTGTGGAAAAATTTTGCCTTTTTACGTTACTTCTAAGACTTCCAAACAACGCTCCCGATTGGGCTCGAACCACCAACCTTTCGGTTAGCAGCCGAACGCGCTAACCATTGCGCCACGGAAGCTAAGAAAGTGATTGATTGTCAGGTATTGCGGAAAAATTGTGACTTTTTACGTTACTTCTAAGACTTCAAAACAACGCTCAGTGGTAGGCTCAAACCACCAACCTTTCGGTTAACAGCCGAACGCGCTAACCATTGCGCCACGGAAGCTTAGAAAATGATTGATTGTCAGGTATTGCGGAAAAATTTTGCCTTTTTACGTTACTTCTAAAACTTCTAAACAACGCTCCCGGGTGGGCTCGAACCACCAAGCTTTCGGTTAACAGCCGAACGCGCTAACCATTGCGCCACGGAAGCTTAGAAAAAGATTGATTGCCGCGTATTGTGGAAAAATTTTGCCTTTTTACGTTACTTCTAAATCTTCAAAACAACGCTCCCGGGTGGGCTCGAACCTCCAGCCTTTCGGTTAACAGCCGAACGCGCTAACCATTAAGCCACGGAAGCTTAGGAAATGTTTGATTGTCAGGTATTGTGGAAAAATTTTCCCTTTTTACGTTACTTCTAAGACGTCAAAACAACGCTCCCGGGTGGGCTTGAACCACCAACCTTTCGGTTAACAGCCGAACGCGCTAACCATTGCGCCACGGAAGCTAAGAAAAACACTGATTGTCATGTATTGTGGAAAAATTTTGCCTTTTTACGTTACTTCTAAGACTTCAAAACAAACCTCTTGGGTGGGCTCGAAACACCAACCTTTCGGTTAACAGCCGAACGCGCTAACCATTGCGCCACGGAAGCTTAGAGAAATATTGATTTTCACGTGTTGTGCCTTTTTACGTTACTTCTAAGACTTCCAAACAACGCTCCCGATTGGGCTCGAACCACCAACCTTTCGGTTAACAGCCGAACGCGCTAACCATTGCGCCACGGAAGCTAAGAAAGTGATTGATTGTCAGGTATTGCGGAAAAATTGTGACTTTTTACGTTACTTCTAAGACTTCAAAACAACGCTCAGTGGTAGGCTCAAACCACCAACCTTTCGGTTAACAGCCGAACGCGCTAACCATTGCGCCACGGAAGCTTAGAAAATGATTGATTGTCAGGTATTGCGGAAAAATTTTGCCTTTTTACGTTACTTCTAAAACTTCTAAACAACGCTCCCGGGTGGGCTCGAACCACCAAGCTTTCGGTTAACAGCCGAACGCGCTAACCATTGCGCCACGGAAGCTTAGAAAAAGATTGATTGCCGCGTATTGTGGAAAAATTTTGCCTTTTTACGTTACTTCTAAAACTTCAAAACAACGCTCCCGGGTGGGCTCGAACCTCCAACCTTTCGGTTAACAGCCGAACGCGCTAACCATTAAGCCACGGAAGCTTAGAAAAAGATTGATTGTCATGTATTGTGGAAAAATTTTGCCTTTTTACTTTACTTTTAAGACTTCAAAGTAACGCTCAGTGGTAGCCTCGAACCACCAACCTTTCGATTAACAGCCGAACGCGCTAACCATTGCGCCACGGAAGCTTAGAAATTGTTTGATTGTCAGGTATTGTGGAAAAATTTTGCCTTTTAACGTTACTTCTAAAACTTCAAAACAACGCTCCCGGGTGGGCTCGAACCTCCAACCTTTCGGTTAACAGCCGAACGCGCTAACCATTAAGCCACGGAAGCTTAGAAAAAGATTGATTGTCATGTATTGTGGAAAAATTTTGCCTTTTTACGTTAATTCTAAAACTTCAAAACAACGCTCCCGGGTGGGCTCGAACCACCAACATTTCGGTTAACAGCCGAACGCGCTAACCATTGCGCCACGGAAGCTTAGAGAAATATTGATTTTCACGTGTTGTGCCTATTTACGTTACTTCTAAGACTTCCAAACAACGCTCTCGGTTGGGTTCGAACCACCAATCTTTCGGTTAACAGCCGAACGCGCTAACCATTGCGCCACGGAAGCTTAGAAAAAGATTGATTGCCGCGTATTGTGGAAAAATTTTGCCTTTTTACGTTACTTCTAAAACTTCAAAACAACGCTCCCGGGTGGGCTCGAACCTCCAACCTTTCGGTTAACAGCCGAACGCGCTAACCATTAAGCCACGGAAGCTTAGAAAAAGATTGATTGTCATGTATTGTGGAAAAATTTTGCCTTTTTACGTTACTTTTAAGACTTCAAAACAACGCTCAGTGGTAGCCTCGAACCACCAACCTTTCGGTTAACAGCCGAACGCGCTAACCATTGCGCCACGGAAGCTTATAAAATGTTTGATTGTCAGGTATCGTGGAAAAATTTTGCCTTTTTACGTTACTTCTAAGACTTCAAAACAACGCTCCCGGGTGGGCTTGAACCACCAACCTTTCGGTTAACAGCCGAACGCGCTAACCATTGCGCCACGGAAGCTTAGAAAAAGATTGATTGTCATGTATTGTGGAAATATTTTGCCTTTTTACGTTACTTCTGAGACGTCAAAACAACGCTCCCGGGTGGGCTTGAACCACCAACCTTTCGGTTAACAGCCGAACGCGCTAACCATTGCGCCACGGAAGCTTAGAAAATGATTGATTGTCAGGTATTGCGGAAAAATTTTGCCTTTTTACGTTACTTCTAAAACTTCTAAACAACGCTCCCGGGTGGGCTCGAACCACCAAGCTTTCGGTTAACAGCCGAACGCGCTAACCATTGCGCCACGGAAGCTTAGAAAAAGATTCATTGCCGCGTATTGTGGAAAAATTTTGCCTTTTTACGTTACTTCTAAAACTTCAAAACAACGCTCCCGGGTGGGCTCGAAGCTCCAACCTTTCGGTTAACAGCCGAACGCGCTAACCATTGCGCCACGGAAGCTTATAGAAGTATTGACTTTCACGTATTGTGGAAAAATTGTGCCTTTTCACGTTACTTCTAAGACTTCCAAACAACGCTCCCGGTTGGGCTCGAACCACCAACCTTTCGGTTAACAGCCGAACGCGCTAACCATTGCGCCACGGAAGCTAAGAAAATGATTGATTGTCAGGTATTGGGGAAAAATTGTGCCTTTTTACGTTACTTCTAAGACTTCAAAACAACGCTCAGTGTTAGGCTCGAACCACCAACCTTTCGGTTAACAGCCGAACGCGCTAACCATTGCGCCACGGAAGCTTAGAAAAAGATTGATTGTCATGTGTTGTGGAAAAATTTTGCCTTTTTACGTTACTTCTAAGACTTCAAAACAAAGCTCTTGGGTGGGCTCGAACCACCAACCTTTCGGTTAACAGCCGAACGCGCTAACCATTGCGCCACGGAAGCTTAGAAAAACATTGATTGTCACGTATTGTGGAAAAATACGTTACTTCTAAGACTTCCAAACAACGCTCCCGATTGGGCTCGAACCACCAACCTTTCGGTTAACAGCCGGACGCGCTAACCATTGCGCCACGGAAGCTAAGAAAGTGATTGATTGTCAAGTATTGCGGAAAAATTGTGACTTTTTACGTTACTTCTAAAACTTCGAAACAACGCTCCCGGGTGGGCTCGAACCACCAACCTTTCGGTTAACAGCCGAACGCGCTAACCATTGCGCCACGGAAGCTTAGAAAAAGATTGATTGCCGCGTATTGTGGAAAAATTTTGCCTTTTTACGTTACTTCTAAAACTTCAAAACAACGCTCCCGGGTGGGTTCGAACCACCAACCTTTCGGTTAACAGCCGAACGCGCTAACCATTGCGCCATGGAAGCTTAGAAAATGATTGATTGTCAGGTATTGCGGAAAAAGTTTGCCTTTTTACGTTACTTCTAAAACTTCGAAACAACGCTCCCGGGTGGGCTCGAACCACCAACCTTTCGGTTAACAGCCGAACGCGCTAACCATTGCGCCACGGAAGCTTAGAAAAAGATTGATTGCCGCGTATTGTGGAAAAATTTTGCCTTTTTACGTTACTTCTAAAACTTCAAAACAACGCTCCCGGGTGGGCTCGAACCACCAACCTTTCGGTTAACAGCCGAACGCGCTAACCATTGCGCCACGGAAGCTTAGAAAAAGATTGATTGCCGCGTATTGTGTAAAAACTTTGCCTTTTTACGTTACTTCTAAAACTTCAAAACAACGCTCCCGGGTGGGCTCGAACCACCAACATTTCGGTTAACAGCCGAACGCGCTAACCATTGCGCCACGGTAGCTTAGAGAAATATTGATTTTCACGTGTTGTGCCTTTTTACGTTACTTCTAAAACTTCAAAACAACGCTCCCGGGTGGGCTCGAACCAACAACATTTCGGTTAACAGCCGAACGCGCTAACCATTGCGCCACGGAAGCTTAGAGTAATATTGATTTTCACGTGTTGTGCCTTTTTACGTTACTTCTAAGACTTCCAAACAACGCTCTCGGTTGGGCTCGAACCACCAATCTTTCGGTTAACAGCCGAACGCGCTAACCATTGCGCCACGGAAGCTAAGACAATGATTTATTGTCAGGTATTGCGGAAAAATTGTGACTTTTTACGTTACTTTTAAGACTTCAAAACAACGCTCAGTGGTAGCCTCGAACCACCAACCTTTCGGTTAACAGCCGAACGCGCTAACCATTGCGCCACGGAAGCTTAGAAAATGTTTGATTGTCAGGTATTGTGGAAAAATTTTGCCTTTTTACGTTACTTCTAAGACTTCAAAACAACGCTTCCGGGTGGGCTTGAACCACCAACCTTTCGGTTAACAGCCGAACGCGCTAACCATTGCGCCACGGAAGCTTAGAAAAAGATTGATTGTCATGTATTGTGGAAAAATTTTGCCTTTTTACGTTACTTCTAAGACGTCAAAACAACGCTCCCGGGTGGGCTTGAACCACCAACCTTTCGGTTAACAGCCGAACGCGCTAACCGTGGGGCCACGGAAGCTTAGAAAATGATTGATTGTCAGGTATTGCGGAAAAATTTTGCCTTTTTACGTTACTTCTAAAACTTCTAAACAACGCCCCCGGGTGGGCTCGAACCACCAAGCTTTCGGTTAACAGCCGAACGCGCTAACCATTGCGCCACGGAAGCTTAGAAAAAGATTGATTGCCGCGTATTGTGGAAAAATTTTGCCTTTTTACGTTACTTCTAAAACTTCAAAACAAACGCTCCCGGGTGGGCTCGAACCTCCAACCTTTCGGTTAACAGCCGAACGCGCTAACCATTGCGCCACGGAAGATTAGAAAAAGATTTATTGTCATGTATTGTGGAAAAATTTTGCCTTTTTACGTTACTTCGAAGACTTCAAAACAAAGCTCTTGGGTGGGCTCGAGCCACCAACCTTTCGGTTAACAGCCGAACGCGCTAACCATTGCGCCACGGAAGCTTAGAGAAATATTGATTTTCACGTGTTGTGCCTTTTTACGTTACTTCTAAGACTTCCAAACAACGCTCCCGATTGGGCTCGAACCACCAACCTTTCGGTTAACAGCCGAACGCGCTAACCATTGCGCCACGGAAGCTAAGAAAGTGATTGATTGTCAGGTATTGCGGAAAAATTGTGACTTTTTACGTTACTTCTAAGACTTCAAAACAACGCTCCCGGGTGGGCTCGAACCACCAACCTTTCGGTTAACAGCCGAACGCGCTAACCATTGCGCCACGGAAGCTTAGAAAAAGATTGATTGCCGCGTATTGTGGAAAAATTTTGCCTTTTTACGTTACTTCTAAAACTTCAAAACAACGCTCCCGGGTGGGCTCGAACCACCAACCTTTCGGTTAACAGCCGAACGCGCTATCCATTGCGCCACGGAAGCTTAGAAAAAGATTGATTGCCGCGTATTGTGTAAAAACTTTGCCTTTTTACGTTACTTCTAAAACTTCAAAACAACGCTCCCGGGTGGGCTCGAACCACCAACATTTCGGTTAACAGCCGAACGCGCTAACCATTGCGCCACGGTAGCTTAGAGAAATATTGATTTTCACGTGTTGTGCCTTTTTACGTTACTTCTAAAACTTCAAAACAACGCTCCCGGGTGGGCTCGAACCAACAACATTTCGGTTAACAGCCGAACGCGCTAACCATTGCGCCACGGAAGCTTAGAGTAATATTGATTTTCACGTGTTGTGCCTTTTTACGTTACTTCTAAGACTTCCAAACAACGCTCTCGGTTGGGCTCGAACCACCAATCTTTCGGTTAACAGCCGAACGCGCTAACCATTGCGCCACGGAAGCTAAGACAATGATTTATTGTCAGGTATTGCGGAAAAATTGTGACTTTTTACGTTACTTTTAAGACTTCAAAACAACGCTCAGTGGTAGCCTCGAACCACCAACCTTTCGGTTAACAGCCGAACGCGCTAACCATTGCGCCACGGAAGCTTAGAAAATGTTTGATTGTCAGGTATTGTGGAAAAATTTTGCCTTTTTACGTTACTTCTAAGACTTCAAAACAACGCTTCCGGGTGGGCTTGAACCACCAACCTTTCGGTTAACAGCCGAACGCGCTAACCATTGCGCCACGGAAGCTTAGAAAAAGATTGATTGTCATGTATTGTGGAAAAATTTTGCCTTTTTACGTTACTTCTAAGACGTCAAAACAACGCTCCCGGGTGGGCTTGAACCACCAACCTTTCGGTTAACAGCCGAACGCGCTAACCGTGGGGCCACGGAAGCTTAGAAAATGATTGATTGTCAGGTATTGCGGAAAAATTTTGCCTTTTTACGTTACTTCTAAAACTTCTAAACAACGCCCCCGGGTGGGCTCGAACCACCAAGCTTTCGGTTAACAGCCGAACGCGCTAACCATTGCGCCACGGAAGCTTAGAAAAAGATTGATTGCCGCGTATTGTGGAAAAATTTTGCCTTTTTACGTTACTTCTAAAACTTCAAAACAAACGCTCCCGGGTGGGCTCGAACCTCCAACCTTTCGGTTAACAGCCGAACGCGCTAACCATTGCGCCACGGAAGATTAGAAAAAGATTTATTGTCATGTATTGTGGAAAAATTTTGCCTTTTTACGTTACTTCGAAGACTTCAAAACAAAGCTCTTGGGTGGGCTCGAGCCACCAACCTTTCGGTTAACAGCCGAACGCGCTAACCATTGCGCCACGGAAGCTTAGAGAAATATTGATTTTCACGTGTTGTGCCTTTTTACGTTACTTCTAAGACTTCCAAACAACGCTCCCGATTGGGCTCGAACCACCAACCTTTCGGTTAACAGCCGAACGCGCTAACCATTGCGCCACGGAAGCTAAGAAAGTGATTGATTGTCAGGTATTGCGGAAAAATTGTGACTTTTTACGTTACTTCTAAGACTTCAAAACAACGCTCAGTGGTAAACTCGAACCACCAACCTTTCGGTTAACAGCCGAACGCGCTAACCATTGCGCCACGGAAGCTTAGAAAATGATTGATTGTCAGGTATTGCGGAAAAATTTTGCCTTTTTACGTTACTTCTAAAACTTCTAAACAACGCTCCCGAGTGGGCTTGAACCACCAACCTTTCGGTTAACAGCCGAACGCGCTAACCATTGCGCCACGGAAGCTTAGAAAATGATTGATTGTCAGGTATTGCGGAAAAATTTTGCCTTTTTACGTTACTTTTAAAACTTCTAAACAACGCTCCCGGGTGGGCTCGAACCACCAAGCTTTCGGTTAACAGCCGAACGCGCTAACCATTGCGCCACGGAAGCTTAGAAAAAGATTGATTGCCGCGTATTGTGGAAAAATTTTGCCTTTTTACGTTACTTCTAAAACTTCTAAACAACGCTCCCGGGTGGGCTCGAACCACCAAGCTTTCGGTTAACAGCCGAACGCGCTAACCATTGCGCCACGGAAGCTTAGAAAAAGATTGATTGCCGCGTATTGTGGAGAAATTTTGCCTTTTTACGTTACTTCTAAAACTTCAAAACAACGCTCCTGGGTGGGCTCGAACCTCCAACCTTTCGGTTAACAGCCGAACGCGCTAACCATTGCGCCACGGAAGCTTAGAAAAAGATTGATTGTCATGTATTGTGGAAAAATTTTGCCTTTTTACGTTACTTCTAAGACTTCCAAACAACGCTCCCGATTGGGCTCGAACCACCAACCTTTCGGTTAACAGCCGAACGCGCTAACCATTGCGCCACGGAAGCTAAGAAAGTGATTGATTGTCAGGTATTGCGGAAAAATTGTGACTTTTTACGTTACTTCTAAGACTTCAAAACAACGCTCAGTGGTAGGCTCAAACCACCAACCTTTCGGTTAACAGCCGAACGCGCTAACCATTGCGCCACGGAAGCTTAGAAAATGATTGATTGTCAGATATTGCGGAAAAATTTTGCCTTTTTACGTTACTTCTAAAACTTCTAAACAACGCTCCCGGGTGGGCTTGAACCACCAACCTTTCGGTTAACAGCCGAACGCGCTAACCATTGCGCCACGGAAGCTTAGAAAATGATTGATTGTCAGGTATTGCGGAAAAATTTTGCCTTTTTACGTTACTTCTAAAACTTCTAAACAACGCTCCTGGGTGGGCTCGAACCACCAAGCTTTCGGTTAACAGCCGAACGCGCTAACCATTGCGCCACGGACGCTTAGAAAAAGATTGATTGCCGCGTATTGTGGAAAAATTTTGCCTTTTTACGTTACTTCTAAAACTTCAAAACAACGCTCCCGGGTGGGCTCGAACCTCCAACCTTTCGGTTAACAGCCGAACGCGCTAACCATTAAGCCACGGAAGCTTAGAAAAAGATTGATTGTCATGTATTGTGGAAAAATTTTGCCTTTTTACGTTAATTCTAAAACTTCAAAACAACGCTCCCGGGTGGGCTCGAACCACCAACATTTCGGTTAACAGCCGAACGCGCTAACCATTGCGCCACGGAAGCTTAGAGAAATATTGATTTTCACGTGTTGTGCCTTTTTACGTTACTTCTAAGACTTCCAAACAACGCTCTCGGTTGGGTTCGAACCACCAATCTTTCGGTTAACAGCCGAACGCGCTAACCATTGCGCCAGGGAAGCTTAGAAAAAGATTGATTGCCGCGTATTGTGGAAAAACTTTGCCTTTTTACGTTACTTCTAAAACTTCAAAACAACGCTCCCGGGTGGGCTCGAACCACCAACATTTCGGTTAACAGCCGAACGCGCTAACCATTGCGCCACGGAAGCTTAGAAAATGTTTGATTGTCAGGTATTGTGGAAAAATTTTCCCTTTTTACGTTACTTCTAAGACGTCAAAACAACGCTCCCGGGTGGGCTTGAACCACCAACCTTTCGGTTAACAGCCGAACGCGCTAACCATTGCGCCACGGAAGCTAAGAAAAAGATTGATTGTCATGTATTGTGGAAAAATTTTGCCTTTTTACGTTACTTCTAAGACTTCAAAACAAAGCTCTTGGGTGGGCTCGAAACACCAACCTTTCGGTTAACAGCCGAACGCGCTAACCATTGCGCCACGGAAGCTTAGAGAAATATTGATTTTCACCTGTTGTGCCTTTTTACGTTACTTCTAAGACTTCCAAACAACGCTCCCGATTGGGCTCGAACCACCAACCTTTCGGTTAACAGCCGAACGCGCTAACCATTGCGCCACGGAAGCTAAGAAAGTGATTGATTGTCAGGTATTGCGGAAAAATTGTGACTTTTTACGTTACTTCTAAGACTTCAAAACAACGCTCAGTGGTAGGCTCAAACCACCAACCTTTCGGTTAACAGCCGAACGCGCTAACCATTGCGCCACGGAAGCTTAGAAAATGATTGATTGTCAGGTATTGCGGAAAAATTTTGCCTTTTTACGTTACTTCTAAAACTTCAAAACAACGCTCCCGGGTGGGCTCGAACCACCAACATTTCGGTTAACAGCCGAACGCGCTAACCATTGCGCCACGGTAGCTTAGAGAAATATTGATTTTCACGTGTTGTGCCTTTTTACGTTACTTCTAAAACTTCAAAACAACGCTCCCGGGTGGGCTCGAACCAACAACATTTCGGTTAACAGCCGAACGCGCTAACCATTGCGCCACGGAAGCTTAGAGTAATATTGATTTTCACGTGTTGTGCCTTTTTACGTTACTTCTAAGACTTCCAAACAACGCTCTCGGTTGGGCTCGAACCACCAATCTTTCGGTTAACAGCCGAACGCGCTAACCATTGCGCCACGGAAGCTAAGACAATGATTTATTGTCAGGTATTGCGGAAAAATTGTGACTTTTTACGTTACTTTTAAGACTTCAAAACAACGCTCAGTGGTAGCCTCGAACCACCAACCTTTCGGTTAACAGCCGAACGCGCTAACCATTGCGCCACGGAAGCTTAGAAAATGTTTGATTGTCAGGTATTGTGGAAAAATTTTGCCTTTTTACGTTACTTCTAAGACTTCAAAACAACGCTTCCGGGTGGGCTTGAACCACCAACCTTTCGGTTAACAGCCGAACGCGCTAACCATTGCGCCACGGAAGCTTAGAAAAAGATTGATTGTCATGTATTGTGGAAAAATTTTGCCTTTTTACGTTACTTCTAAGACGTCAAAACAACGCTCCCGGGTGGGCTTGAACCACCAACCTTTCGGTTAACAGCCGAACGCGCTAACCGTGGGGCCACGGAAGCTTAGAAAATGATTGATTGTCAGGTATTGCGGAAAAATTTTGCCTTTTTACGTTACTTCTAAAACTTCTAAACAACGCCCCCGGGTGGGCTCGAACCACCAAGCTTTCGGTTAACAGCCGAACGCGCTAACCATTGCGCCACGGAAGCTTAGAAAAAGATTGATTGCCGCGTATTGTGGAAAAATTTTGCCTTTTTACGTTACTTCTAAAACTTCAAAACAAACGCTCCCGGGTGGGCTCGAACCTCCAACCTTTCGGTTAACAGCCGAACGCGCTAACCATTGCGCCACGGAAGATTAGAAAAAGATTTATTGTCATGTATTGTGGAAAAATTTTGCCTTTTTACGTTACTTCGAAGACTTCAAAACAAAGCTCTTGGGTGGGCTCGAGCCACCAACCTTTCGGTTAACAGCCGAACGCGCTAACCATTGCGCCACGGAAGCTTAGAGAAATATTGATTTTCACGTGTTGTGCCTTTTTACGTTACTTCTAAGACTTCCAAACAACGCTCCCGATTGGGCTCGAACCACCAACCTTTCGGTTAACAGCCGAACGCGCTAACCATTGCGCCACGGAAGCTAAGAAAGTGATTGATTGTCAGGTATTGCGGAAAAATTGTGACTTTTTACGTTACTTCTAAGACTTCAAAACAACGCTCAGTGGTAAACTCGAACCACCAACCTTTCGGTTAACAGCCGAACGCGCTAACCATTGCGCCACGGAAGCTTAGAAAATGATTGATTGTCAGGTATTGCGGAAAAATTTTGCCTTTTTACGTTACTTCTAAAACTTCTAAACAACGCTCCCGAGTGGGCTTGAACCACCAACCTTTCGGTTAACAGCCGAACGCGCTAACCATTGCGCCACGGAAGCTTAGAAAATGATTGATTGTCAGGTATTGCGGAAAAATTTTGCCTTTTTACGTTACTTTTAAAACTTCTAAACAACGCTCCCGGGTGGGCTCGAACCACCAAGCTTTCGGTTAACAGCCGAACGCGCTAACCATTGCGCCACGGAAGCTTAGAAAAAGATTGATTGCCGCGTATTGTGGAAAAATTTTGCCTTTTTACGTTACTTCTAAAACTTCTAAACAACGCTCCCGGGTGGGCTCGAACCACCAAGCTTTCGGTTAACAGCCGAACGCGCTAACCATTGCGCCACGGAAGCTTAGAAAAAGATTGATTGCCGCGTATTGTGGAGAAATTTTGCCTTTTTACGTTACTTCTAAAACTTCAAAACAACGCTCCTGGGTGGGCTCGAACCTCCAACCTTTCGGTTAACAGCCGAACGCGCTAACCATTGCGCCACGGAAGCTTAGAAAAAGATTGATTGTCATGTATTGTGGAAAAATTTTGCCTTTTTACGTTACTTCTAAGACTTCCAAACAACGCTCCCGATTGGGCTCGAACCACCAACCTTTCGGTTAACAGCCGAACGCGCTAACCATTGCGCCACGGAAGCTAAGAAAGTGATTGATTGTCAGGTATTGCGGAAAAATTGTGACTTTTTACGTTACTTCTAAGACTTCAAAACAACGCTCAGTGGTAGGCTCAAACCACCAACCTTTCGGTTAACAGCCGAACGCGCTAACCATTGCGCCACGGAAGCTTAGAAAATGATTGATTGTCAGATATTGCGGAAAAATTTTGCCTTTTTACGTTACTTCTAAAACTTCTAAACAACGCTCCCGGGTGGGCTTGAACCACCAACCTTTCGGTTAACAGCCGAACGCGCTAACCATTGCGCCACGGAAGCTTAGAAAATGATTGATTGTCAGGTATTGCGGAAAAATTTTGCCTTTTTACGTTACTTCTAAAACTTCTAAACAACGCTCCTGGGTGGGCTCGAACCACCAAGCTTTCGGTTAACAGCCGAACGCGCTAACCATTGCGCCACGGACGCTTAGAAAAAGATTGATTGCCGCGTATTGTGGAAAAATTTTGCCTTTTTACGTTACTTCTAAAACTTCAAAACAACGCTCCCGGGTGGGCTCGAACCTCCAACCTTTCGGTTAACAGCCGAACGCGCTAACCATTAAGCCACGGAAGCTTAGAAAAAGATTGATTGTCATGTATTGTGGAAAAATTTTGCCTTTTTACGTTAATTCTAAAACTTCAAAACAACGCTCCCGGGTGGGCTCGAACCACCAACATTTCGGTTAACAGCCGAACGCGCTAACCATTGCGCCACGGAAGCTTAGAGAAATATTGATTTTCACGTGTTGTGCCTTTTTACGTTACTTCTAAGACTTCCAAACAACGCTCTCGGTTGGGTTCGAACCACCAATCTTTCGGTTAACAGCCGAACGCGCTAACCATTGCGCCAGGGAAGCTTAGAAAAAGATTGATTGCCGCGTATTGTGGAAAAACTTTGCCTTTTTACGTTACTTCTAAAACTTCAAAACAACGCTCCCGGGTGGGCTCGAACCACCAACATTTCGGTTAACAGCCGAACGCGCTAACCATTGCGCCACGGAAGCTTAGAAAATGTTTGATTGTCAGGTATTGTGGAAAAATTTTCCCTTTTTACGTTACTTCTAAGACGTCAAAACAACGCTCCCGGGTGGGCTTGAACCACCAACCTTTCGGTTAACAGCCGAACGCGCTAACCATTGCGCCACGGAAGCTAAGAAAAAGATTGATTGTCATGTATTGTGGAAAAATTTTGCCTTTTTACGTTACTTCTAAGACTTCAAAACAAAGCTCTTGGGTGGGCTCGAAACACCAACCTTTCGGTTAACAGCCGAACGCGCTAACCATTGCGCCACGGAAGCTTAGAGAAATATTGATTTTCACCTGTTGTGCCTTTTTACGTTACTTCTAAGACTTCCAAACAACGCTCCCGATTGGGCTCGAACCACCAACCTTTCGGTTAACAGCCGAACGCGCTAACCATTGCGCCACGGAAGCTAAGAAAGTGATTGATTGTCAGGTATTGCGGAAAAATTGTGACTTTTTACGTTACTTCTAAGACTTCAAAACAACGCTCAGTGGTAGGCTCAAACCACCAACCTTTCGGTTAACAGCCGAACGCGCTAACCATTGCGCCACGGAAGCTTAGAAAATGATTGATTGTCAGGTATTGCGGAAAAATTTTGCCTTTTTACGTTACTTCTAAAACTTCTAAACAACGCTCCCGGGTGGGCTCGAACCACCAAGCTTTCGGTTAACAGCCGAACGCGCTAACCATTGCGCCACGGAAGCTTAGAAAAAGATTGATTGCCGCGTATTGTGTAAAAATTTTGCCTTTTTACGTTACTTCTAAAACTTCAAAACAACGCTCCCGGGTGGGCTCGAACCTCCAACCTTTCGGTTAACAGCCGAACGCGCTAACCATTAAGCCACGGAAGCTTAGAAAAAGATTGATTGTCATGTATTGTGGAAAAATTTTGCCTTTTTACCTTAATTCTAAAACTTCAAAACAACGCTCCCGGGTGGGCTCGAACCACCAACATTTCGGTTAACAGCCGAACGCGCTAACCATTGCGCCACGGAAGCTTAGAGAAATATTGATTTTCACGTGTTGTGCCTTTTTACGTTACTTCTAAGACTTCCAAACAACGCTCTCGGTTGGGTTCGAACCACCAATCTTTCGGTTAACAGCCGAACGCGCTAACCATTGCGCCAGGGAAGCTTAGAAAAAGATTGATTGCCGCGTATTGTGGAAAAACTTTGCCTTTTTACGTTACTTCTAAAACTTCAAAACAACGCTCCCGGGTGGGCTCGAACCACCAACATTTCGGTTAACAGCCGACGCGCTAACCATTGCGCCACGGAAGCTTAGAAAATGTTTGATTGTCAGGTATTGTGGAAAAATTTTCCCTTTTTACGTTACTTCTAAGACGTCAAAACAACGCTCCCGGGTGGGCTTGAACCACCAACCTTTCGGTTAACAGCCGAACGCGCTAACCATTGCGCCACGGAAGCTAAGAAAAAGATTGATTGTCATGTATTGTGGAAAAATTTTGCCTTTTTACGTTACTTCTAAGACTTCAAAACAAAGCTCTTGGGTGGGCTCGAAACACCAACCTTTCGGTTAACAGCCGAACGCGCTAACCATTGCGCCACGGAAGCTTAGAGAAATATTGATTTTCACCTGTTGTGCCTTTTTACGTTACTTCTAAGACTTCCAAACAACGCTCCCGATTGGGCTCGAACCACCAACCTTTCGGTTAACAGCCGAACGCGCTAACCATTGCGCCACGGAAGCTAAGAAAGTGATTGATTGTCAGGTATTGCGGAAAAATTGTGACTTTTTACGTTACTTCTAAGACTTCAAAACAACGCTCAGTGGTAGGCTCAAACCACCAACCTTTCGGTTAACAGCCGAACGCGCTAACCATTGCGCCACGGAAGCTTAGAAAATGATTGATTGTCAGGTATAGCGGAAAAATTTTGCCTTTTTACGTTGTTTCTAAAACTTCTAAACAACGCTCCCGGGTGGGCTTGAACCACCAACCTTTCGGTTAACAGCCGAACGCGCTAACCATTGCGCCACGGAAGCTTAGAAAATGATTGATTGTCAGGTATTGCGGAAAAATTTTGCCTTTTTACGTTACTTCTAAAACTTCTAAACAACGCTCCCGGGTGGGCTCGAACCACCAAGCTTTCGGTTAACAGCCGAACGCGCTAACCATTGCGCCACGGAAGCTTAGAAAAAGATTGATTGCCGCGTATTGTGGAAAAATTTTGCCTTTTTACGTTACTTCTAAAACTTCAAAACAACGCTCCCGGGTGGGCTCGAACCTCCAACCTTTCGGTTAACAGCCGAACGCGCTAACCATTAAGCCACGGAAGCTTAGAAAAAGATTGATTGTCATGTATTGTGGAAAAATTTTGCCTTTTTACGTTACTTCTAAAACTTCAAGACAACGCTCCCGGGTGGGCTCGAACCACCAACATTTCGGTTAACAGCCGAACGCGCTAACCATTGCGCCACGGAAGCTTAGAAAATGTTTGATTTTCAGGTATTGTGGAAAAATGTTCCCTTTTTACGTTACTTCTAAAACTTCTAAACAACGCTCCCGGGTGGGCTCGAACCACCAAGCTTTCGGTTAACAGCCGAACGCGCTAACCATTGCGCCACGGAAGCTTAGAAAAAGATTGATTGCCGCGTATTGTGGAAAAATTTTGCCTTTTTACGTTACTTCTAAAACTTCAAAACAACGCTCCCGGGTGGGCTCGAACCTCCAACCTTTCGGTTAACAGCCGAACGCGCTAACCATTGCGCCACGGAAGCTTATAGAAGTATTGACTTTCACGTATTTTGGAAAAATTGTGCCTTCTCACGTTACTTCTAAGACTTCCAAACAACGCTCCCGGTTGGGCTCGAACCACCAACCTTTCGGTTAACAGCCGAACGCGCTAACCATTGCGCCACGGAAGCTTAGAAATTGATTGATTGTCAGGTATTGGGGAAAAATTGTGCCTTTTTACGTTACTTCTAAGACTTCAAAACAACGCTCAGTGGTAGGCTCGAACCACCAACCTTTCGGTTAACAGCCGAACGCGCTAACCATTGCGCCACGGAAGCTTAGAAAATGATTGATTGCCGCGTATTGTGGAAAAATTTTGCCTTTTTACGTTACTTCTAAAACTTCAAAACAACGCTCCCGGGTGGGCTCGAACCTCCAACCTTTCGGTTAACAGCCGAACGCGCTAACCATTGCGCCACGGAAGCTTATAGAAGTATTGACTTTCACGTATTTTGGAAAAATTGTGCCTTCTCACGTTACTTCTAAGACTTCCAAACAACGCTCCCGGTTGGGCTCGAACCACCAACCTTTCGGTTAACAGCCGAACGCGCTAACCATTGCGCCACGGAAGCTTAGAAATTGATTGATTGTCAGGTATTGGGGAAAAATTGTGCCTTTTTACGTTACTTCTAAAACTTCTAAACAACGCTCCCGGGTGGGCTCGAACCACCAAGCTTTCGGTTAACAGCCGAACGCGCTAACCATTGCGCCACGGAAGCTTAGAAAAAGATTGATTGCCGCGTATTGTGGAAAAATTTTGCCTTTTTACGTTACTTCTAAAACTTCAAAACAACGCTCCCGGGTGGGCTCGAACCTCCAACCTTTCGGTTAACAGCCGAACGCGCTAACCATTGCGCCACGGAAGCTTAGAAAAAGATTGATTGTCATGTATTGTGGAAAAATTTTGCCTTTTTACGTTACTTCTAAGACTTCCAAACAACGCTCCCGATTGGGCTCGAACCACCAACCTTTCGGTTAACAGCCGAACGCGCTAACCATTGCGCCACGGAAGCTAAGAAAGTGATTGATTGTCAGGTATTGCGGAAAAATTGTGACTTTTTACGTTACTTCTAAGACTTCAAAACAACGCTCAGTGGTAGGCTCAAACCACCAACCTTTCGGTTAACAGCCGAACGCGCTAACCATTGCGCCACGGAAGCTTAGAAAATGATTGATTGTCAGATATTGCGGAAAAATTTTGCCTTTTTACGTTACTTCTAAAACTTCTAAACAACGCTCCCGGGTGGGCTTGAACCACCAACCTTTCGGTTAACAGCCGAACGCGCTAACCATTGCGCCACGGAAGCTTAGAAAATGATTGATTGTCAGGTATTGCGGAAAAATTTTGCCTTTTTACGTTACTTCTAAAACTTCTAAACAACGCTCCTGGGTGGGCTCGAACCACCAAGCTTTCGGTTAACAGCCGAACGCGCTAACCATTGCGCCACGGACGCTTAGAAAAAGATTGATTGCCGCGTATTGTGGAAAAATTTTGCCTTTTTACGTTACTTCTAAAACTTCAAAACAACGCTCCCGGGTGGGCTCGAACCTCCAACCTTTCGGTTAACAGCCGAACGCGCTAACCATTAAGCCACGGAAGCTTAGAAAAAGATTGATTGTCATGTATTGTGGAAAAATTTTGCCTTTTTACGTTAATTCTAAAACTTCAAAACAACGCTCCCGGGTGGGCTCGAACCTCCAACCTTTCGGTTAACAGCCGAACGCGCTAACCATTGCGCCACGGAAGCTTATAGAAGTATTGACTTTCACGTATTTTGGAAAAATTGTGCCTTCTCACGTTACTTCTAAGACTTCCAAACAACGCTCCCGGTTGGGCTCGAACCACCAACCTTTCGGTTAACAGCCGAACGCGCTAACCATTGCGCCACGGAAGCTTAGAAATTGATTGATTGTCAGGTATTGGGGAAAAATTGTGCCTTTTTACGTTACTTCTAAGACTTCAAAACAACGCTCAGTGGTAGGCTCGAACCACCAACCTTTCGGTTAACAGCCGAACGCGCTAACCATTGCGCCACGGAAGCTTAGAAAATGATTGATTGCCGCGTATTGTGGAAAAATTTTGCCTTTTTACGTTACTTCTAAAACTTCAAAACAACGCTCCCGGGTGGGCTCGAACCTCCAACCTTTCGGTTAACAGCCGAACGCGCTAACCATTGCGCCACGGAAGCTTATAGAAGTATTGACTTTCACGTATTTTGGAAAAATTGTGCCTTCTCACGTTACTTCTAAGACTTCCAAACAACGCTCCCGGTTGGGCTCGAACCACCAACCTTTCGGTTAACAGCCGAACGCGCTAACCATTGCGCCACGGAAGATTAGAAATTGATTGATTGTCAGGTATTGGGGAAAAATTGTGCCTTTTTACGTTACTTCTAAAACTTCTAAACAACGCTCCCGGGTGGGCTCGAACCACCAAGCTTTCGGTTAACAGCCGAACGCGCTAACCATTGCGCCACGGAAGCTTAGAAAAAGATTGATTGCCGCGTATTGTGGAAAAATTTTGCCTTTTTACGTTACTTCTAAAACTTCAAAACAACGCTCCCGGGTGGGCTCGAACCTCCAACCTTTCGGTTAACAGCCGAACGCGCTAACCATTGCGCCACGGAAGCTTAGAAAAAGATTGATTGTCATGTATTGTGGAAAAATTTTGCCTTTTTACGTTACTTCTAAGACTTCCAAACAACGCTCCCGATTGGGCTCGAACCACCAACCTTTCGGTTAACAGCCGAACGCGCTAACCATTGCGCCACGGAAGCTAAGAAAGTGATTGATTGTCAGGTATTGCGGAAAAATTGTGACTTTTTACGTTACTTCTAAGACTTCAAAACAACGCTCAGTGGTAGGCTCAAACCACCAACCTTTCGGTTAACAGCCGAACGCGCTAACCATTGCGCCACGGAAGCTTAGAAAATGATTGATTGTCAGATATTGCGGAAAAATTTTGCCTTTTTACGTTACTTCTAAAACTTCTAAACAACGCTCCCGGGTGGGCTTGAACCACCAACCTTTCGGTTAACAGCCGAACGCGCTAACCATTGCGCCACGGAAGCTTAGAAAATGATTGATTGTCAGGTATTGCGGAAAAATTTTGCCTTTTTACGTTACTTCTAAGACTTCAAAACAACGCTCAGTGGTAGGCTCAAACCACCAACCTTTCGGTTAACAGCCGAACGCGCTAACCATTGCGCCACGGAAGCTTAGAAAATGATTGATTGTCAGGTATTGCGGAAAAATTTTGCCTTTTTACGTTACTTCTAAAACTTCTAAACAACGCTCCCGGGTGGGCTCGAACCACCAAGCTTTCGGTTAACAGCCGAACGCGCTAACCATTGCGCCACGGAAGCTTAGAAAAAGATTGATTGCCGCGTATTGTGTAAAAATTTTGCCTTTTTACGTTACTTCTAAAACTTCAAAACAACGCTCCCGGGTGGGCTCGAACCTCCAACCTTTCGGTTAACAGCCGAACGCGCTAACCATTAAGCCACGGAAGCTTAGAAAAAGATTGATTGTCATGTATTGTGGAAAAATTTTGCCTTTTTACCTTAATTCTAAAACTTCAAAACAACGCTCCCGGGTGGGCTCGAACCACCAACATTTCGGTTAACAGCCGAACGCGCTAACCATTGCGCCACGGAAGCTTAGAGAAATATTGATTTTCACGTGTTGTGCCGTTTTACGTTACTTCTAAGACTTCCAAACAACGCTCTCGGTTGGGTTCGAACCACCAATCTTTCGGTTAACAGCCGAACGCGCTAACCATTGCGCCAGGGAAGCTTAGAAAAAGATTGATTGCCGCGTATTGTGGAAAAACTTTGCCTTTTTACGTTACTTCTAAAACTTCAAAACAACGCTCCCGGGTGGGCTCGAACCACCAACATTTCGGTTAAAAGCCGAACGCGCTAACCATTGCGCCACGGAAGCTTAGAAAATGTTTGATTGTCAGGTATTGTGGAAAAATTTTCCCTTTTTACGTTACTTCTAAGACGTCAAAACAACGCTCCCGGGTGGGCTTGAACCACCAACCTTTCGGTTAACAGCCGAACGCGCTAACCATTGCGCCACGGAAGCTAAGAAAAAGATTGATTGTCATGTATTGTGGAAAAATTTTGCCTTTTTACGTTACTTCTAAGACTTCAAAACAAAGCTCTTGGGTGGGCTCGAAACACCAACCTTTCGGTTAACAGCCGAACGCGCTAACCATTGCGCCACGGAAGCTTAGAGAAATATTGATTTTCACCTGTTGTGCCTTTTTACGTTACTTCTAAGACTTCCAAACAACGCTCCCGATTGGGCTCGAACCACCAACCTTTCGGTTAACAGCCGAACGCGCTAACCATTGCGCCACGGAAGCTAAGAAAGTGATTGATTGTCAGGTATTGCGGAAAAATTGTGACTTTTTACGTTACTTCTAAGACTTCAAAACAACGCTCAGTGGTAGGCTCAAACCACCAACCTTTCGGTTAACAGCCGAACGCGCTAACCATTGCGCCACGGAAGCTTAGAAAATGATTGATTGTCAGGTATTGCGGAAAAATTTTGCCTTTTTACGTTGTTTCTAAAACTTCTAAACAACGCTCCCGGGTGGGCTTGAACCACCAACCTTTCGGTTAACAGCCGAACGCGCTAACCATTGCGCCACGGAAGCTTAGAAAATGATTGATTGTCAGGTATTGCGGAAAAATTTTGCCTTTTTACGTTACTTCTAAAACTTCTAAACAACGCTCCCGGGTGGGCTCGAACCACCAAGCTTTCGGTTAACAGCCGAACGCGCTAACCATTGCGCCACGGAAGCTTAGAAAAAGATTGATTGCCGCGTATTGTGGAAAAATTTTGCCTTTTTACGTTACTTCTAAAACTTCAAAACAACGCTCCCGGGTGGGCTCGAACCTCCAACCTTTCGGTTAACAGCCGAACGCGCTAACCATTAAGCCACGGAAGCTTAGAAAAAGATTGATTGTCATGTATTGTGGAAAAATTTTGCCTTTTTACGTTACTTCTAAAACTTCAAGACAACGCTCCCGGGTGGGCTCGAACCACCAACATTTCGGTTAACAGCCGAACGCGCTAACCATTGCGCCACGGAAGCTTAGAAAATGTTTGATTTTCAGGTATTGTGGAAAAATGTTCCCTTTTTACGTTACTTCTAAGACGTCAAAACAACGCTCCCGGGTGGGCTTGAACCACCAACCTTTCGGTTAACAGTCGAACGCGCTAACCATTGTGCCACGGAAGCTTAGAAAATGATTGATTGTCAGGCATTGCGGAAAAATTTTGCCTTTTTACGTTACTTCTAAAACTTCTAAACAACGCTCCCGGGTGGGCTCGAACCACCAAGCTTTCGGTTAACAGCCGAACGCGCTAACCATTGCGCCACGGAAGCTTAGAAAAAGATTGATTGCCGCGTATTGTGGAAAAATTTTGCCTTTTTACGTTACTTCTAAAACTTCAAAACAACGCTCCCGGGTGGGCTCGAACCTCCAACCTTTCGGTTAACAGCCGAACGCGCTAACCATTGCGCCACGGAAGCTTATAGAAGTATTGACTTTCACGTATTTTGGAAAAATTGTGCCTTCTCACGTTACTTCTAAGACTTCCAAACAACGCTCCCGGTTGGGCTCGAACCACCAACCTTTCGGTTAACAGCCGAACGCGCTAACCATTGCGCCACGGAAGCTTAGAAATTGATTGATTGTCAGGTATTGGGGAAAAATTGTGCCTTTTTACGTTACTTCTAAGACTTCAAAACAACGCTCAGTGGTAGGCTCGAACCACCAACCTTTCGGTTAACAGCCGAACGCGCTAACCATTGCGCCACGGAAGCTTAGAAAAAGATTGATTGCCGCGCATTGTGGAAAAATTTTGCCCTTTTACGTTACTTCTAAGACGTCGATACAACGCTCCCGGGTGGGCTCGAACCACCAACCTTTCGGTTAACAGCCGAACGCGCTAACCATTGCGCCACGGAAGCTTAGAAAAAGATCGATTGCCGCGTATTGTGGAAAAATTTTGCCTTTTTACGTTACTTCTAAAACTTCAAAACAACGCTCCCGGGTGGGCTCGAACCACCAACCTTTCGGTTAACAGCCGAACGCGCTAACCATTGCGCCACGGAAGCTAAGAAAGTGATTGATTGTCAGGTATTGCGGAAAAATTGTGACTTTTTACGTTACTTCTAAGACTTCAAAACAACGCTCAGTGGTAGGCTCAAACCACCAACCTTTCGGTTAACAGTCGAACGCGCTAACCATTGTGCCACGGAAGCTTAGAAAATGATTGATTGTCAGGCATTGCGGAAAAATTTTGCCTTTTTACGTTACTTCTAAAACTTCTAAACAACGCTCCCGGGTGGGCTCGAACCACCAAGCTTTCGGTTAACAGCCGAACGCGCTAACCATTGCGCCACGGAAGCTTAGAAAAAGATTGATTGCCGCGTATTGTGGAAAAATTTTGCCTTTTTACGTTACTTCTAAAACTTCAAAACAACGCTCCCGGGTGGGCTCGAACCTCCAACCTTTCGGTTAACAGCCGAACGCGCTAACCATTGCGCCACGGAAGCTTAGAAAATGATTGATTGTCAGTTATTGCGGAAAAAGTTTGCCTTTTTATGTTACTTCTAAAACTTCTAAACAACGCTCCCGGGTGGGCTCGAACCCCCAAGCTTTCGGTTAACAGCCGAACGCGCTAACCATTGCGCCACGGAAGCTTAGAAAATGATTGATTGTCAGGTATTGTGGAAAAATTTTCCCTTTTTACGTTACTTCTAAGACGTCAAAACAACGCTCCCGGGTGGGCTTGAACCACCAACCTTTCGGTTAACAGCCGAACGCGCTAACCATTGCGCCACGGAAGCTAAGAAAAAGATTGATTGTCATGTATTGTGGAAAAATTTTGCCTTTTTACGTTACTTCTAAGACTTCAAAACAAAGCTCTTGGGTGGGCTCGAAACACCAACCTTTCGGTTAACAGCCGAACGCGCTAACCATTGCGCCACGGAAGCTTAGAGAAATATTGATTTTCACCTGTTGTGCCTTTTTACGTTACTTCTAAGACTTCCAAACAACGCTCCCGATTGGGCTCGAACCACCAACCTTTCGGTTAACAGCCGAACGCGCTAACCATTGCGCCACGGAAGCTAAGAAAGTGATTGATTGTCAGGTATTGCGGAAAAATTGTGACTTTTTACGTTACTTCTAAGACTTCAAAACAACGCTCAGTGGTAGGCTCAAACCACCAATCTTTCGGTTAACAGCCGAACGCGCTAACCATTGCGCCACGGAAGCTTAGAAAATGATTGATTGTCAGGTATTGCGGAAAAATTTTGCCTTTTTACGTTACTTCTAAAACTTCTAAACAACGCTCCCGGGTGGGCTTGAACCACCAACCTTTCGGTTAACAGCCGAACGCGCTAACCATTGCGCCACGGAAGCTTAGAAAATGATTGATTGTCAGGTATTGCGGAAAAATTTTGCCTTTTTACGTTACTTCTAAAACTTCTAAACAACGCTCCCGGGTGGGCTCGAACCACCAAGCTTTCGGTTAACAGCCGAACGCGCTAACCATTGCGCCACGGAAGCTTAGAAAAAGATTGATTGCCGCGTATTGTGGAAAAATTTTGCCTTTTTACGTTACTTCTAAAACTTCAAAACAACGCTCCCGGGTGGGCTCGAACCTCCAACCTTTCGGTTAACAGCCGAACGCGCTAACCATTAAGCCACGGAAGCTTAGAAAAAGATTGATTGTCATGTATTGTGGAAAAATTTTGCCTTTTTACGTTACTTCTAAAACTTCAAGACAACGCTCCCGGGTGGGCTCGAACCACCAACATTTCGGTTAACAGCCGAACGCGCTAACCATTGCGCCACGGAAGCTTAGAAAATGTTTGATTTTCAGGTATTGTGGAAAAATGTTCCCTTTTTACGTTACTTCTAAGACTTCAAAACAACGCTCCCGGGTGGGCTTGAACCACCAACCTTTCGGTTAACAGCCGAACGCGCTAACCATTGCGCCACGGAAGCTTAGAAAAAGATTGATTGTCATGTATTGTGGAAAAATTTTGCCTTTTTACGTTACTTCTAAGACGTCAAAACAACGCTCCCGGGTGGGCTTGAACCACCAACCTTTCGGTTAACAGTCGAACGCGCTAACCATTGTGCCACGGAAGCTTAGAAAATGATTGATTGTCAGGCATTGCGGAAAAATTTTGCCTTTTTACGTTACTTCTAAAACTTCTAAACAACGCTCCCGGGTGGGCTCGAACCACCAAGCTTTCGGTTAACAGCCGAACGCGCTAACCATTGCGCCACGGAAGCTTAGAAAAAGATTGATTGCCGCGTATTGTGGAAAAATTTTGCCTTTTTACGTTACTTCTAAAACTTCAAAACAACGCTCCCGGGTGGGCTCGAACCTCCAACCTTTCGGTTAACAGCCGAACGCGCTAACCATTGCGCCACGGAAGCTTATAGAAGTATTGACTTTCACGTATTTTGGAAAAATTGTGCCTTCTCACGTTACTTCTAAGACTTCCAAACAACGCTCCCGGTTGGGCTCGAACCACCAACCTTTCGGTTAACAGCCGAACGCGCTAACCATTGCGCCACGGAAGCTTAGCAATTGATTGATTGTCAGGTATTGGGGAAAAATTGTGCCTTTTTACGTTACTTCTAAGACTTCAAAACAACGCTCAGTGGTAGGCTCGAACCACCAACCTTTCGGTTAACAGCCGAACGCGCTAACCATTGCGCCAAGGAAGCTTAGAAAAAGATTGATTGCCGCGCATTGTGGAAAAATTTTGCCCTTTTACTTTACTTCTAAGACGTCGAAACAACGCTCCCGGGTGGGCTCGAACCACCAACCTTTCGGTTAACAGCCGAACGCGCTAACCATTGCGCCACGGAAGCTTAGAAAAAGATCGATTGCCGCGTATTGTGGAAAAATTTTGCCTTTTTACGTTACTTCTAAAACTTCAAAACAACGCTCCCGGGTGGGCTCGAACCACCAACCTTTCGGTTAACAGCCGAACGCGCTAACCATTGCGCCACGGAGGCTTAGAGAAATATTGATTTTCACGTGTTGTGCCTTTTTACGTTACTTCTAAGACTTCCAAACAACGCTCTCGGTTGGGTTCGAACCACCAATCTTTCGGTTAACAGCCGAACGCGCTAACCATTGCGCCAGGGAAGCTTAGAAAAAGATTGATTGCCGCGTATTGTGGAAAAACTTTGCCTTTTTACGTTACTTCTAAAACTTCAAAACAACGCTCCCGGGTGGGCTCGAACCACCAACATTTCGGTTAACAGCCGAACGCGCTAACCATTGCGCCACGGAAGCTTAGAAAATGTTTGATTGTCAGGTATTGTGGAAAAATTTTCCCTTTTTACGTTACTTCTAAGACGTCAAAACAACGCTCCCGGGTGGGCTTGAACCACCAACCTTTCGGTTAACAGCCGAACGCGCTAACCATTGCGCCACGGAAGCTAAGAAAAAGATTGATTGTCATGTATTGTGGAAAAATTTTGCCTTTTTACGTTACTTCTAAGACTTCAAAACAAAGCTCTTGGGTGGGCTCGAAACACCAACCTTTCGGTTAACAGCCGAACGCGCTAACCATTGCGCCACGGAAGCTTAGAGAAATATTGATTTTCACGTGTTGTGCCTTTTTACGTTACTTCTAAGACTTCCAAACAACGCTCCCGATTGGGCTCGAACCACCAACCTTTCGGTTAACAGCCGAACGCGCTAACCATTGCGCCACGGAAGCTAAGAAAGTGATTGATTGTCAGGTATTGCGGAAAAATTGTGACTTTTTACGTTACTTCTAAGACTTCAAAACAACGCTCAGTGGTAGGCTCAAACCACCAACCTTTCGGTTAACAGCCGAACGCGCTAACCATTGCGCCACGGAAGCTTAGAAAATGATTGATTGTCAGGTATTGCGGAAAAATTTTGCCTTTTTACGTTACTTCTAAAACTTCTAAACAACGCTCCCGGGTGGGCTTGAACCACCAACCTTTCGGTTAACAGCCGAACGCGCTAACCATTGCGCCACGGAAGCTTAGAAAATGATTGATTGTCAGGTATTGCGGAAAAATTTTGCCTTTTTACGTTACTTCTAAAACTTCTAAACAACGCTCCCGGGTGGGCTTGAACCACCAACCTTTCGGTTAACAGCCGAACGCGCTAACCATTGCGCCACGGAAGCTTAGAAAATGATTGATTGTCAGGTATTGCGGAAAAATTTTGCCTTTTTACGTTACTTCTAAAACTTCTAAACAACGCTCCCGGGTGGGCTCAAACCACCAACATTTCGGTTAACAGCCGAACGCGCTAACCATTGCGCCACGGAAGCTTAGAAAATGTTTGATTGTCAGGTATTGTGGAAAAATTTTCCCTTTTTACGTTACTTCTAAGACGTCAAAAGAACGCTCCCGGGTGGGCTTGAACCACCAACCTTTCGGTTAACAGCCGAACGCGCTAACCATTGCGCCACGGAAGCTAAGAAAAAGATTGATTGTCATGTATTGTGGAAAAATTTTGCCTTTTTACGTTACTTCTAAGACTTCAAAACAAAGCTCTTGGGTGGGCTCGAAACACCAACCTTTCGGTTAACAGCCGAACGCGCTAACCATTGCGCCACGGAAGCTTAGAGTAATATTGATTTTCACGTGTTGTGCCTTTTTACGTTACTTCTAAGACTTCCAAACAACGCTCCCGATTGGGCTCGAACCACCAACCTTTCGGTTAACAGCCGAACGCGCTAACCATTGCGCCACGGAAGCTAAGAAAGTGATTGATTGTCAGGTATTGCGGAAAAATTGTGACTTTTTACGTTACTTCTAAGACTTCAAAACAACGCTCAGTGGTAGGCTTGAACCACCAACCTTTCAGTTAACAGCCGAACGCGCTAACCATTGCGCCACGGAAGCTTAGAAAATGATTGATTGTCAGGTATTGCGGAAAAATTTTGCCTTTTTACGTTACTTCTAAAACTTCTAAACAACGCTCCCGGGTGGGCTCGAACCACCAAGCTTTCGGTTAACAGCCGAACGCGCTAACCATTGCGCCACGGAAGCTTAGAAAAAGATTGATTGCCGCGTATTGTGGAAAAATTTTGCCTTTTTACGTTACTTCTAAAACTTCAAAACAACGCTCCCGGGTGGGCTCGAACCTCCAACCTTTCGGTTAACAGCCGAACGCGCTAACCATTAAGCCACGGAAGCTTAGAAAAAGATTGATTGTCATGTATTGTGGAAAAATTTTGCCTTTTTACGTTACTTCTAAAACTTCAAAACAACGCTCCCGGGTGGGCTCGAACCACCAACATTTCGGTTAACAGCCGAACGCGCTAACAATTGCGCCACGGAAGCTTAGAAAATGTTTGATTGTCAGGTATTGTGGAAAAATTTTCCCTTTTTACGTTACTTCTAAGACTTCAAAACAACGCTCCCGGGTGGGCTTGAACCACCAACCTTTCGGTTAACAGCCGAACGCGCTAACCATTGCGCCACGGAAGCTTAGAAAAAGATTGATTGTCATGTATTGTGGAAAAATTTTGCCTTTTTACGTTACTTCTAAGACGTCAAAACAACGCTCCCGGGTGGGCTTGAACCACCAACCTTTCGGTTAACAGTCGAACGCGCTAACCATTGTGCCACGGAAGCTTAGAAAATGATTGATTGTCAGGCATTGCGGAAAAATTTTGCCTTTTTACGTTACTTCTAAAACTTCTAAACAACGCTCCCGGGTGGGCTCGAACCACCAAGCTTTCGGTTAACAGCCGAACGCGCTAACCATTGCGCCACGGAAGCTTAGACAAAGATTGATTGCCGCGTATTGTGGAAAAATTTTGCCTTTTTACGTTACTTCTAAAACTTCAAAACAACGCTCCCGGGTGGGCTCGAACCTCCAACCTTTCGGTTAACAGCCGAACGCGCTAACCATTGCGCCACGGAAGCTTAGAAAATGATTGATTGTCAGTTATTGCGGAAAAATTTTGCCTTTTTATGTTACTTCTAAAACTTCTAAACAACGCTCCCGGGTGGGCTCGAACCCCCAAGCTTTCGGTTAACAGCCGAACGCGCTAACCATTGCGCCACGGAAGCTTAGAAAAAGATTGATTGCCGCGTATTGTGGAAAAATTTTGCCTTTTTACGTTACTTCTAAAACTTCAAAACAACGCTCCCGGGTGGGCTCGAACCTCCAACCTTTCGGTTAACAGCCGAACGCGCTAACCATTGCGCCACGGAAGCTTATAGAAGTATTGACTTTCACGTATTGTTTAAAAATTTTGCCTTTTTACGTTACTTCTAAGACGTCAAAACAACGCTCCCGGGTGGGCTTGAACCACCAACCTTTCGGTTAACAGTCGAACGCGCTAACCATTGTGCCACGGAAGCTTAGAAAATGATTGATTGACAGGCATTGCGGAAAAATTTTGCCTTTTTACGTTACTTCTAAAACTTCTAAACAACGCTCCCGGGTGGGCTCGAACCACCAAGCTTTCGGTTAACAGCCGAACGCGCTAACCATTGCGCCACGGAAGCTTAGAAAAAGATTGATTGCCGCGTATTGTGGAAAAATTTTGCCTTTTTACGTTACTTCTAAAACTTCTAAACAACGCTCCCGGGTGGGCTCGAACCACCAAGCTTTCGGTTAACAGCCGAACGCGCTAACCATTGCGCCACGGAAGCTTAGAAAAAGATTGATTGCCGCGTATTGTGGAAAAATTTTGCCTTTTTACGTTACTTCTAAAACTTCAAAACAACGCTCCCGGGTGGGCTCGAACCTCCAACCTTTCGGTTAACAGCCGAACGCGCTAACCATTGCGCCACGGAAGCTTAGAAAATGATTGATTGTCAGTTATTGCGGAAAAATTTTGCCTTTTTATGTTACTTCTAAAACTTCTAAACAACGCTCCCGATTGGGCTCGAACCACCAACCTTTCGGTTAACAGCCGAACGCGCTAACCATTGCGCCACGGAAGCTAAGAAAGTGATTGATTGTCAGGTATTGCGGAAAAATTGTGACTTTTTACGTTACTTCTAAGACTTCAAAACAACGCTCAGTGGTAGGCTCAAACCACCAACCTTTCGGTTAACAGCCGAACGCGCTAACCATTGCGCCACGGAAGCTTAGAAAATGATTGATTGTCAGGTATTGCGGAAAAATTTTGCCTTTTTACGTTACTTCTAAAACTTCTAAACAACGCTCCCGGGTGGGCTTGAACCACCAACCTTTCGGTTAACAGCCGAACGCGCTAACCATTGCGCCACGGAAGCTAAGAAAAAGATAGATTGTCATGTATTGTGGAAAAATTTTGCCTTTTTACGTTACTTCTAAGACTTCAAAACAAAGCTCTTGGGTGGGCTCGAAACACCAACCTTTCGGTTAACAGCCGAACGCGCTAACCATTGCGCCACGGAAGCTTAGAGAAATATTGATTTTCACCTGTTGTGCCTTTTTACGTTACTTCTAAGACTTCCAAACAACGCTCCCGATTGGGCTCTAACCACCAACCTTTCGGTTAACAGCCGAACGCGCTAACCATTGCGCCACGGAAGCTAAGAAAGTGATTGATTGTCAGGTATTGCGGAAAAATTGTGACTTTTTACGTTACTTCTAAGACTTCAAAACAACGCTCAGTGGTAGGCTCAAACCACCAACCTTTCGGTTAACAGCCGAACGCGCTAACCATTGCGCCACGGAAGCTTAGAAAATGATTGATTGTCAGGTATTGCGGAAAAATTTTGCCTTTTTACGTTACTTCTAAAACTTCTAAACAACGCTCCCGGGTGGGCTTGAACCACCAACCTTTCGGTTAACAGCCGAACGCGCTAACCATTGCGCCACGGAAGCTTAGAAAATGATTGATTGTCAGGTATTGCGGAAAAATTTTGCCTTTTTACGTTACTTCTAAAACTTCTAAACAACGCTCCCGGGTGGGCTCGAACCACCAAGCTTTCGGTTAACAGCCGAACGCGCTAACCATTGCGCCACAAAAGCTTAGAAAAAGATTGATTGCCGCGTATTGTGGAAAAATTTTGCCTTTTTACGTTACTTCTAAAACTTCAAAACAAAGCTCCCGGGTGGGCTCGAACCTCCAACCTTTCGGTTAACACCCGAACGCGCTAACCATTAAGCCACGGAAGCTTAGAAAAAGACTGATTGTCATGTATTGTGGAAAAATTTTGCCTTTTTACGTTACTTCTAAAACTTCTAGACAACGCTCCCGGGTGGGCTCGAACCACCAACATTTCGGTTAACAGCCGAACGCGCTAACCATTGCGCCACGGAAGCTTAGAAAATGTTTGATTTTCAGGTATTGTGGAAAAATGTACCATTTTTACTTTACTTCTAAGACTTCAAAACAACGCTCCCGGGTGGGCTTGAACCACCAACCTTTCGGTTAACAGCCGAACGCGCTAACCATTGCGCCACGGAAGCTTAGAAAAAGATTGATTGTCATGTATTGTGGAAAAATTTTGCCTTTTTACGTTACTTCTAAGACGTCAAAACAACGCTCCCGGGTGGGCTTGAACCACCAACCTTTCGGTTAACAGTCGAACGCGCTAACCATTGTGCCACGGAAGCTTAGAAAATGATTGATTGTCAGGCATTGCGGAAAAATTTTGCCTTTTTACGTTACTTCTAAAACTTCTAAACAACGCTCCCGGGTGGGCTCGAACCACCAAGCTTTCGGTTAACAGCCGAACGCGCTAACCATTGCGCCACGGAAGCTTAGAAAAAGATTGATTGCCGCGTATTGTGGAAAAATTTTGCCTTTTTACGTTACTTCTAAAACTTCAAAACAACGCTCCCGGGTGGGCTCGAACCTCCAACCTTTCGGTTAACAGCCGAACGCGCTAACCATTGCGCCACGGAAGCTTATAGAAGTATTGACTTTCACGTATTTTGGAAAAATTGTGCCTTCTCACGTTACTTCTAAGACTTCCAAACAACGCTCCCGGTTGGGCTCGAACCACCAACCTTTCGGTTAACAGCCGAACGCGCTAACCATTGCGCCACGGAAGCTTAGAAATTGATTGATTGTCAGGTATTGGGGAAAAATTGTGCCTTTTTACGTTACTTCTAAGACTTCAAAACAACGCTCAGTGGTAGGCTCGAACCACCAACCTTTCGGTTAACAGCCGAACGCGCTAACCATTGCGCCACGGAAGCTTAGAAAAAGATTGATTGCCGCGCATTGTGGAAAAATTTTGCCCTTTTACGTTACTTCTAAGACGTCGAAACAACGCTCCCGGGTGGGCTCGAACCACCAACCTTTCGGTTAACAGCCGAACGCGCTAACCATTGCGCCACGGAAGCTTAGAAAAAGATCGATTGCCGCGTATTGTGGAAAAATTTTGCCTTTTTACGTTACTTCTAAAACTTCAAAACAACGCTCCCGGGTGGGCTCGAACCACCAACCTTTCGGTTAACAGCCGAACGCGCTAACCATTGCGCCACGGAAGCTAAGAAAGTGATTGATTGTCAGGTATTGCGGAAAAATTGTGACTTTTTACGTTACTTCTAAGACTTCAAAACAACGCTCAGTGGTAGGCTCAAACCACCAACCTTTCGGTTAACAGCCGAACGCGCTAACCATTGCGCCACGGAAGCTTAGAAAATGATTGATTGTCAGGTATTGCGGAAAAATTTTGCCTTTTTACGTTACTTCTAAAACTTCTAAACAACGCTCCCGGGTGGGCTTGAACCACCAACCTTTCGGTTAACAGCCGAACGCGCTAACCATTGCGCCACGGAAGCTTAGAAAATGATTGATTGTCAGGTGTTGCGGAAAAATTTTGCCTTTTTACGTTACTTCTAAAACTTCTAAACAACGCTCCCGGGTGGGCTCGAACCACCAAGCTTTCGGTTAACAGCCGAACGCGCTAACCATTGCGCCACGGAAGCTTAGAAAAAGATTGATTGCCGCGTATTGTGGAAAAATTTTGCCTTTTTACGTTACTTCTAAAACTTCAAAACAACGCTCCCGGGTGGGCTCGAACCTCCAACCTTTCGGTTAACAGCCGAACGCGCTAACCATTAAGCCACGGAAGCTTAGAAAAAGATTGATTGTCATGTATTGTGGAAAAATTTTGCCTTTTTACGTTAATTCTAAAACTTCAAAACAACGCTCCCGGGTGGGCTCGAACCACCAACATTTCGGTTAACAGCCGAACGCGCTAACCATTGCGCCACGGAGGCTTAGAGAAATATTGATTTTCACGTGTTGTGCCTTTTTACGTTACTTCTAAGACTTCCAAACAACGCTCTCGGTTGGGATCGAACCACCAATCTTTCGGTTAACAGCCGAACGCGCTAACCATTGCGCCAGGGAAGCTTAGAAAAAGATTGATTGCCGCGTATTGTGGAAAAACTTTGCCTTTTTACGTTACTTCTAAAACTTCAAAACAACGCTCCCGGGTGGGCTCGAACCACCAACATTTCGGTTAACAGCCGAACGCGCTAACCATTGCGCCACGGAAGCTTAGAAAATGTTTGATTGTCAGGTATTGTGGAAAAATTTTCCCTTTTTACGTTACTTCTAAGACGTCAAAACAACGCTCCCGGGTGGGCTTGAACCACCAACCTTTCGGTTAACAGCCGAACGCGCTAACCATTGCGCCACGGAAGCTAAGAAAAAGATTGATTGTCATGTATTGTGGAAAAATTTTGCCTTTTTACGTTACTTCTAAGACTTCAAAACAAAGCTCTTGGGTGGGCTCGAAACACCAACCTTTCGGTTAACAGCCGAACGCGCTAACCATTGCGCCACGGAAGCTTAGAGAAATATTGATTTTCACGTGTTGTGCCTTTTTACGTTACTTCTAAGACTTCCAAACAACGCTCCCGATTGGGCTCGAACCACCAACCTTTCGGTTAACAGCCGAACGCGCTAACCATTGCGCCACGGAAGCTAAGAAAGTGATTGATTGTCAGGTATTGCGGAAAAATTGTGACTTTTTACGTTACTTCTAAGACTTCAAAACAACGCTCAGTGGTAGGCTCAAACCACCAACCTTTCGGTTAACAGCCGAACGCGCTAACCATTGCGCCACGGAAGCTTAGAAAATGATTGATTGTCAGGTATTGCGGAAAAATTTTGCCTTTTTACGTTACTTCTAAAACTTCTAAACAACGCTCCCGGGTGGGCTTGAACCACCAACCTTTCGGTTAACAGCCGAACGCGCTAACCATTGCGCCACGGAAGCTTAGAAAATGATTGATTGTCAGGTATTGCGGAAAAATTTTGCCTTTTTACGTTACTTCTAAAACTTCTAAACAACGCTCCCGGGTGGGCTCGAACCACCAACATTTCGGTTAACAGCCGAACGCGCTAACCATTGCGCCACGGAAGCATAGAAAATGTTTGATTGTCAGGTATTGTGGAAAAATTTTCCCTTTTTACGTTACTTCTAAGACGTCAAAACAACGCTCCCGGGTGGGCTTGAACCACCAACCTTTCGGTTAACAGCCTAACGCGCTAACCATTGCGCCACGGAAGCTAAGAAAAAGATTGATTGTCATGTATTGTGGAAAAATTTTGCCTTTTTACGTTACTTCTAAGACTTCAAAACAAAGCTCTTGGGTGGGCTCGAAACACCAACCTTTCGGTTAACAGCCGAACGCGCTAACCATTGCGCCACGGAAGCTTAGAGAAATATTGATTTTCACGTGTTGTGCCTTTTTACGTTACTTCTAAGACTTCCAAACAACGCTCCCGATTGGGCTCGAACCACCAACCTTTCGGTTAACAGCCGAACGCGCTAACCATTGCGCCACGGAAGCTAAGAAAGTGATTGATTGTCAGGTATTGCGGAAAAATTGTGACTTTTTACGTTACTTCTAAGACTTCAAAACAACGCTCAGTGGTAGGCTTGAACCACCAACCTTTCGGTTAACAGCCGAACGCGCTAACCATTGCGCCACGGAAGCTTAGAAAATGATTGATTGTTAGGTATTGCGGAAAAATTTTGCCTTTTTACGTTACTTCTAAAACTTCTAAACAACGCTCCCGGGTGGGCTCGAACCACCAAGCTTTCGGTTAACAGCCGAACGCGCTAACCATTGCGCCACGGAAGCTTAGAAAAAGATTGATTGCCGCGTATTGTGGAAAAATTTTGCCTTTTTACGTTACTTCTAAAACTTCAAAACAACGCTCCCGGGTGGGCTCGAACCTCCAACCTTTCGGTTAACAGCCGAACGCGCTAACCATTAAGCCACGGAAGCTTAGAAAAAGATTGATTGTCATGTATTGTGGAAAAATTTTGCCTTTTTACGTTACTTCTAAAACTTCAAAACAACGCTCCCGGGTGGGCTTGAACCACCAACCTTTCGGTTAACAGCCGAACGCGCTAACCATTGCGCCACGGAAGCTTAGAAAAAGATTGATTGTCATGTATTGTGGAAAAATTTTGCCTTTTTACGTTACTTCTAAGACGTCAAAACAACGCTCCCGGGTGGGCTTGAACCACCAACCTTTCGGTTAACAGTCGAACGCGCTAACCATTGTGCCACGGAAGCTTAGAAAATGATTGATTGTCAGGCATTGCGGAAAAATTTTGCCTTTTTACGTTACTTCTAAAACTTCTAAACAACGCTCCCGGGTGGGCTCGAACCACCAAGCTTTCGGTTAACAGCCGAACGCGCTAACCATTGCGCCACGGAAGCTTAGAAAAAGATTGATTGCCGCGTATTGGGGAAAAATTGTGCCTTTTTACGTTACTTCTAAGACTTCAAAACAACGCTCAGTGGTAGGCTCGAACCACCAACATTTCGGTTAACAGCCGAACGCGCTAACAATTGCGCCACGGAAGCGTAGAAAATGTTTGATTGTCAGGTATTGTGGAAAAATTTTCCCTTTTTACGTTACTTCTAAGACTTCAAAACAACGCTCCCGGGTGGGCTTGAACCACCAACCTTTCGGTTAACAGCCGAACGCGCTAACAATTGCGCCACGGAAGCTTAGAAAATGTTTGATTGTCAGGTATTGTGGAAAAATTTTCCCTTTTTACGTTACTTCTAAGACTTCAAAACAACGCTCCCGGGTGGGCTTGAACCACCAACCTTTCGGTTAACAGCCGAACGCGCTAACCATTGCGCCACGGAAGCTTAGAAAAAGATTGATTGTCATGTATTGTGGAAAAATTTTGCCTTTTTACGTTACTTCTAAGACGTCAAAACAACGCTCCCGGGTGGGCTTGAACCACCAACCTTTCGGTTAACAGTCGAACGCGCTAACCATTGTGCCACGGAAGCTTAGAAAATGATTGATTGTCAGGCATTGCGGAAAAATTTTGCCTTTTTACGTTACTTCTAAAACTTCTAAACAACGCTCCCGGGTGGGCTCGAACCACCAAGCTTTCGGTTAACAGCCGAACGCGCTAACCATTGCGCCACGGAAGCTTAGAAAAAGATTGATTGCCGCGTATTGGGGAAAAATTGTGCCTTTTTACGTTACTTCTAAGACTTCAAAACAACGCTCAGTGGTAGGCTCGAACCACCAACCTTTCGGTTAACAGCCGAACGCGCTAACCATTGCGCCACGGAAGCTTAGAAAAAGATTGATTGCCGCGCATTGTGGAAAAATTTTGCCCTTTTACGTTACTTCTAAGACGTCGAAACAACGCTCCCGGGTGGGCTCGAACCACCAACCTTTCGGTTAACAGCCGAACGCGCTAACCATTGCGCCACGGAAGCTTAGAAAAAGATCGATTGCCGCGTATTGTGGAAAAATTTTGCCTTTTTACGTTACTTCTAAAACTTCAAAACAACGCTCCCGGGTGGGCTCGAACCACCAACCTTTCGGTTAACAGCCGAACGCGCTAACCATTGCGCCACGGAAGCTAAGAAAGTGATTGATTGTCAGGTATTGCGGAAAAATTGTGACTTTTTACGTTACTTCTAAGACTTCAAAACAACGCTCAGTGGTAGGCTCAAACCACCAACCTTTCGGTTAACAGCCGAACGCGCTAACCATTGCGCCACGGAAGCTTAGAAAATGATTGATTGTCAGGTATTGCGGAAAAATTTTGCCTTTTTACGTTACTTCTAAAACTTCTAAACAACGCTCCCGGGTGGGCTTGAACCACCAACCTTTCGGTTAACAGCCGAACGCGCTAACCATTGCGCCACGGA